>NW_008825080.1:3775930-3777311 GCF_000699105.1 Pygoscelis adeliae
CAAATCTTTCACTACCTTCACAGAAGGCCCTGTGTAAACTAGAAAGTTTGCTCCTGCAATTCGTGATTCACTAAAGTGGTCTAATATTAATTACTTCAGATTACTTACAGTATTACTTCAGATTACTTACAGTAAGCTCTTCAAGGACTAGGGCCTCAGTTTGTGTCTTCAAGTTGGGGGAAAATGTTTGGGCTCCAAATATTGGAGTATTTTTTTAAGTGCCATATATATATTGTAAGATCTTCTACATATCATCGTATCTTTGTAAAATAGGTTAATTTATGGGCTGTAGTTAAAACCTTCATAAACTTTTCAAGTTAATTCCCACCATATTTTACTTTATCATGCACAGTGACACGTCAGTATTATCTCTATATACCTGCTAAGTTTAACACTTTTCAAACAACACCTTGTATTTGTGACAGTTAAAAATAAACACGAAGTTTTACCCATGAGAAAAAAAAAGAGGAGTACCAGGATCATGGTTAAGATTCCTTTTCTAGGAAATGTTGCTCTCTTGATCCTGAATTCCCTGAGTTATTGGGAGTTTAAAATGGTTTAAATGTGTTTGATGGAAAATGATTACAAAAGCCTTGCAATGTAATTTGCTCTGTACACGGGAAATTTGCAACTACTAAATCTAGAAAACAGCACTTAACCAACAAACCTTCTAAACTGCACAAAGAGTCCTACCCACTGGCAAATTTCATAATTCTACATTAGCAGACTCAATTACAATATCCACTGCAAATAGCATATCAGTGCATCATAGTTACAGCGATCAGCTTGCTTTCTTCCAAAACGGGCTATCATGGCCCTGAACTCAACCGCACTGAGAAACAGCACAGAGTTTGGTGAGGAATCGCACAGATTCGCAGCAAACCGTTCTCCGTTGCAGTAGAGAAACAGCAGAGACGGTGGACGGGCTCATGCACTGTTCAGAAACCTGGAAACCCACCATCCACCCGCCCAACGTGCCAGGGGAGTTTGAAAGCTCAAGAAAACAAATGAATAAATAGTAAGAGTGACATCCAACTAGATGCCTCTTTCTCCCTACTTTCCAAAATGCTGCTTGCTATTGAGTTAAACGCTTTTATTGATCCCAACCGCCTAAGACAAGCTTTACAGCTTGCAATATCCACAAACCCGGCATAAAGGGACTAATACGGAAGGCAATTTTCTAGTCCCAAAGAAGATCTTGTATCTAAGCTGACTTCCTCTGTCTTAATTGATTTGCTTCGATCATTCCTTAATGTTGGTGAACAAGAGTGACTTTGGATATTTTTTCCCATTCTCTGCAAAACTTCAACTGGAAAAAAAAAAAAACTAGTAGCGGCAAACACACGCACACGGGGGGCGGGGGGGGGGGGGGGAACACGAC
>NW_008825080.1:3777431-3777937 GCF_000699105.1 Pygoscelis adeliae
TGGTGGGTGTATTTGTTGTCCTGTCTGCGAGGTGCGGTGGCTCCCCGGCCCCGGCAGATCCCAGTGCTGCTGTGGACATTAAGAAAAGTCTCTTTTGGCTGATTCCAAAACCAGATAAGGAGCCGCCGAGCCACCAGCTCTGTCTAGACTCCGGACCTCACAAGTCAAACGGGTTGTTTGGATTAGCCTTGGAGATCTACCGACCTGAACAGCCCTCCTAAAGAAAAGCCACAGTAACACCCTATTTTCCTCGTCCCATTGCTGCCCGAGGTCTGCCCGGAGATAGGAGACGAGCTCTGCTTTGGTCCGTGTCACTCATTTCTGGAAAACTTTTCTGCCCTCTCTCCCACAAACACACCTTGCCCTGTTTTGTCTGCCAGAAGAAAACAAAACAAAAAAAAAAGCAAAGAGACACTCCAGCAAAAATCCTGTTTTGCAACCTTCCTCCTTCCTTCTCTCCCCCCCGCTACCCACCCCCGGACAAAGCCGGAGGTGCAGGTAATTAA
>NW_008825080.1:3778786-3779674 GCF_000699105.1 Pygoscelis adeliae
GCGGGCGAGGGCGCCTCGGTGCCCGTGAAACCTGCCCGGTGCCGCGGATCCTGAACCCGCTCCGGCTCCGTCCCTGTCCCGGGCGCTGCGCTGGGGCTGCGGCGGCCCGCGGGCCGGCACCGTCACGGCGGGGGGGGTCTTGGTCTGCCCCCGCCCATGTTTGGGTGACCCAGCGTGATTTGTTAAGATACGTATGTATGCATATGTATATAAAGGCAAGCACTTACTGTTGAGATGTTCGACTGATCTCAACGCTGGAATTCACGTCCTCGGCTTCTGCGTCTCACTGCTACGTTGGCTGGAGACGCTGAGAGCTAATTAACCTGGTACAAACATTGAAATAAGAAGAGTTTGAATATTCGTCTCTGTGCGCAAGCAAAATTCTCAGAGCAATTACAGCAGGCTTTAACAGACCTTATTTGACATTATTAAGAGAGGCTGCAGCAAGGAAACCGGCGGACCTGGGACTGGTAATTGCAGCCCTCGCCCGTACCGGAAAGAGGAACCAGAGCAGGAACCTGCACAGAGCACCATAAGGACATGCGTTTCATGAAGAGGATGTTTTCTCTCGCTTGCACAAATCCTGCTGCCCGAGCTCAGGAAGGGTGTTCTCCTGACGGCGCTAGGAGGGACCGCTCGAAAGTTTGTCTCTATTTGCTCCACGACGGATAATAAAGTTTTGGAGGAGGGAAGAAATATGCCACAAATACATGAAATGGAAAGGGGAACCAAAGGCCATGAAAGAACCCCCTCCGCCCCGCAAACAGAAATAATCTTAGAATAAGACGAGGTTTGTTTAACTGACGTTTGGAGGGGGGAGGCTCCGGTGTGACCCCGGGGCCGCAGGTCTACGCAGAGGGGCGGGCCGGAGCGGAGTGGCGGCGGCCG
>NW_008825080.1:3780320-3786319 GCF_000699105.1 Pygoscelis adeliae
CAAAGGCTCCCGTGTTGCCCTGACCTCACAGGTTTTCAGCGCCAATTAAAGACACCGCGAGTCGGAGACTCGGTCTCCAAACTCCCCATTCCCCCCCCCCACCCACCCCCCGCGTCAGTAAGAGCGACTCAAACAACTTACACGTTAGACCACCGGGCAGAAATGACACCCTTTCTCCCTCCCGCCCCCCGAAGCGTCGTACCAAGCATGATTTTCGATCCTGCATGAAAACACAAGGGTTACTGATCACACAGTTTAAGGTAGATTTCATATTTATTTAAATATTTATCAAGTACTCAAAAATGTATTACACTTGAGCATACAAAATGAATCCAGTTTCTAATCAGGATGATTGAAATCCTTGTATTAGACATTTAACGTTTTTTTATGTTCTCTGTACTGTCGAAATGGTTTGTCTCTATAGCTGAGCTTGCTCAGCGTGGGCTGAGATGGTGAGGAGGGAGGAAAAAGAAGGTTATGTTAAGAAAACATTAGGGTTTGGAGTAACTGTCATGCAAACCAACTTGTCTTTGTCAGACTAAAAATCTCTGTGTATTCCAGTTCTTAAGGGTCTTTTTAAGCGAGCCTTTGTCTTGTGCTGGCCGGGAGCACTAGAGAGCACTTGGTCTGGAGCAAAAACAACCCTTTCCTTTTTTTTTTCCTCCTTCTTCTTCTTTCTACTTTTCCCCAAGAAATAGCCCACGTTTCTAGCTTTCACCACCCTCTCCCCCGTAAATTACAAAAGGAAGAAAAGAGGGAGTGAAGAGAGGGAAGTCGACAGAAAATAAGGAACACCATTCGTGCAATTTCATAGCAATATCCCCTCAATGTATGCCTCCTGCAGCATTTTTCAATCGTTTTGACAGCAGACACTGATAAATAATGGTCATACTTGACTTGTTAAGCAAAAAGCGTCCCTTTTATCGGGAGCTTATACATAAAGTACAGGTCACTTCAACAATCTCAACAACGAGGCTTTGGTATACAGCACTTTCTTTTTATTATTTTTAAAAAATAATAGAGCTCAGCAAAAAGCCTGAGCTCCCAGTTCTTTAGATGTCTTAACGTTATGTCAGATCATGCCTAGAGTAATATCACTTTTAAGGGCAAGGGATGGGGTGGGCCGAAAAAGAGTTTCTAACGTTATCGATTGAAAGCTAAGGCATCCAACTAGCCCTGATATAGTTGTTGAAACGGAAATTTACAAGCTGGTCGTTAATACTTGCAATAAAATATCACACTCCTTTTATTCATTAACGACCTGCTTTGCATGCAATATTTTATTTCAGGTATTTTAGCTGCTAACTTGTAAATATTTAAAAGAGGGAAATTTGTTCATTATTTAATATTAATATTATTATTTTCTCTATTCCAAACGCTTATTTAGTGACATAGTCCTGAAGATATAATAATCCTACATATGGCGCTTTTATTTCACATAATATTTAAGAAAAAAAAAAAAGACAAAAACCACATAGAATTAGACATATAATTCAAAGACCACGGTACAACCTTTTCTTTTTTTCTTTTTTCTTTTTTTTTTCCTTTTTGCTTTTACTTCAGCAAACAAAAAAAATAGTCAAATGACATGAAAAGTGGCAAGTTTTCCGATAATAAATAATAAATTACTTTATAATTTTGCAATGCAAGAGCAAACAAAAAGAATTTTTTTTCCTTTTTACTTTTACTTTTTTTTTTTTTTTTTACTTTGAGAGAGAGAGAGAGAGAAAGAGAGAGAGAAAGAGAGAGAGACAGAGAGACAGACGTTTTAACCAATGACTATACACATCTTTGGGGGAGGGGAAGGTTCTTGGACGGACACATTTCAAACACAATCCCGAGACGCTTTGTGGCAAAATAGAGGTATACCTTGTTGCAATGCTTTTATAAATTGGTTTTTAAAGAGGAATTCAAAAACCTATTTTTAATCGCTTCAGACTTGATAGCGGGTGGATCTCAACCAAACAAAACCAAAACCCCGCTACAGTACATGCTAGAAGAGACCCAGGAAACAACCTCTTGTTAAGAATCAACTAAAAACAACATTGCAAACCAATGCAGCTCCACCTTCCTGCAATGAATCTTTCAACAATGCAGGGCTAAATCGTCTCTTTCCTGATGATGGAAAACCTACTGGAGCTCCTTTTGGCAAGGCAATCACCAATATAGAAACAGCACCATTCGGATTGGGAGGGACCGGATAGAAAGTCCCTCTACCTTGGTTTCTCCCTAAGATGTGCAGTCAAATGAAAAGATTTTTTTTCACTTTTTTTTTTTTTTTTTTTGAGATCCACGAGTACAAATCCTTTACGTTTTGAAAACGTCTTTTCGATCCTCCTCTGATCACTGAATCGCGCTTTTTTGGGTTTTGTTTTGTTTTTTTTTTTTTTTAGTATTTATTCTAGTAAGATCCCATGATTGTCTTCACAGTGTTGCTACCATATTACCTTGTCTTTTCAAACATGGCTCCGTTCATTTCATGGAGTGGTTCCTTGCTAGGTTCATTACAGGGTTGTTAAATACTTTTTCCCCTTAAATTTCGGAGTCCCAATGTGATCACTTCCCCACTTTCTCCAACAGGGCTGAGGGTAAGGGCAGAAACAACAACAACAGAAATCTGAATGAATGTTCCTCATGCCTCAATAGGACTGGCTACCATGCTGTTGGGTGTATCTGGCAGCTGAGAGGACATTGATGCTACTTCACTTCCAGTAGAATTGGAACCAGGTCCTCCTTCTGAAAAATTAACCTGCCAAAAAAAAAAAAAAAAAAAAAAAAGAAGAAAAATAAGAAAAAGAAATGTTGTTACAACTGTAACAATCAAAGAAAAGTAGCAGGCAAAGGCAAAGAAGAACGCAAAAATAAATACACAGACATGCAGCTGAACGGCCTGATACATCTCCACGGGAGGCTGTGTCACTGTTTGTTGCTTTGTTTAGCTTCCCCGTTGGCTTCACAGGAGTTTTCTTCAGGTCTTGGGACAACTCACCAAAAAAAAAAGCGGGTTAAAAAAACCTTAAAAAAAAAAGACTGAAAAATAAATCAAATAAACTTATTAATGACACCATCTTCCCTGTCTTGCAAGAGTGGCAATCCCAACAAGATGTTCTAGTCAATTATTTAAGAGTGCATGTGTTTTTTTGACACAAAACTGCAAGGTTATTTTTTTCCCCTTTTGTGCACATACTAAAATAAACCTGGAAGGAGCATCCAGGAGCAGAAGTCATTTGAAACAAGCCATCCTCTTTCATTTGTGATTTGAAGCGGGTGCTATCTCTTTTTAACGAGAGTCAGTTTGATAAAAAAGGTCACACTTCTCCATCCTAATGTGCCCCGTGGCTCCCGTTAGTTTAGGAGCAGCGTTGGGAAAAGGCATGATTTGAAGGGTGGAGCTTTGCTAATCCAAAAGCATTTCTTTGGCACCTATTTAGCTGGCCGATCCTGTGATTAAGGCGCTTTCCAGATTACAGACATGCCTTGAATGGTCGATGGTCTGTTCCATCCACAATTCTTTATTTTAACTCTTTTCAGTGTCAGACATTATGTCCAATATATATCAATATTCATCTGTCTATCTAATGATCTATCTACCTATATGCATGTGTGTATTTGCTCTATCCATCTTCAGAATGCATAGAGATAGCCTTTTTTTTTTTTTAGAACTACTCCATACAAAAACTCACTGCATCGAAGGCTTTTAAAGTATCCTATTCTGTTAAGGCAAAATAAGTAAGGCAGCTGAAAGAGATCACTTTTTCTTGTGTCTGCTTGGCAGCTTGATTAAAGCAGGAAAACGGGTGGCTGCTCTAGAGGTAAGCTGCTGCTGCGCTACAGCTTCCCGAGTAAGCATGGTGTGCCAGGGGAGGGAAGCACGCTGCAGCCTGCCACTGGGCAAAGGAAAAGCGATCCTGCAAGAGAGAGCGATACTAAACTGAAAACAATTCTAGACATGGCTACAAACCTTTGCTTCACTTCGAAAAAATGCCCAACAGATCAAAAAAGGGTTTATATGTTAATTTTTCATCATTAATTATTATTTTGAATCACTGAAAAACCATACACAACATACCTTATTATTTTAAAGTTCTGGTTTTAACACACTTAGGCCAGGAAATTGAGTTAAGGCTGAACTTCTGTCCTTAATTCACCTTGTTGGGCCTAAGTATTGTGGATGGTATGGTCCCATATGAGCTGCCAAATGACGTAGGCGTAAGGAAGTGAGTTAAGAACAGAATTTATTCTAGAAGATCTGTTTTCTTTCGGCTTAAGGCAGTTTATCACATTGTTTGAATTTTCCACATGAATATGTACTATCAATTCCCTTTCCAAAACACAACGTTTAATGTAAGCTATATAATGTCTGTATTTGTGTGTATATATGTATAGACAGATATCTAAAGTTGTACCTAGAGGCATATGCGTAAAACAAGGACTTCAAAAATTTAACTAAGCTCTTCATGTTTGTGTGACAAAACAAGGGCACAGGCTGACATTGCAATCGTGTTTAAAATCCACCCTGTCACATAAAGGCAAAATTGGCCCGAAGGGGGGAGGGGCGAATTTTAGAAACTGCTTTCGCGAATGTACATGCAACTAAACGACACGTGAAGAATGTCTTAGTTCTCTGGATAGAGATGCTTTTAGTTTTCAGGAGTGTGTGAGCCGAGTTAGTCTCAGACCTGGGTCGGGCCTTATCCAGCTCCCGCTCAACTCGGCAAGAGCTCTGCTGTGCACTCAGGTAGATTTTGCACCAAGACCTGTTAAATCAATTCAGTTCGCCGCACTTACAGTGTGCCATCACGCCCACCTTGCAATTTCGGGAAAACCCGGCTAGTCTGGATTGCTCATCTCTCTGAGGGCATCCGGCACGTTTAGAGAATCCCCTGTTGCTCTGCCCCGAGTGGAGGCTGGCCTGCACCGGCTGGGAACCGACACTTACTAGTTGCTGAAAAGCAGGTTGGTCTATGTCACTCTGCAATGCGAAGTCACTCAGTACTTTCCAGGGCGGCTGGTAACTCTGCACCTCCACCGGGTTCGCCTGTAAACCACCGTCATGTCTCTCCGGACTAGCAGCCACCATCGGAGTTCCTGTCATCCCTTGGATATTCTGTAAACAGCCCAGCAAAAGATGTTAATGAGCTTGGTTAACTTTATTGTGTATAAGCGCTGAGTCAATAAACTGCTTTCTATCTTATCTATACAGTCGCTTGTATTTGCTTTGTTAATCTGCTGTGAATGTCTTACTCTATTCTACTCTAGGTCAGCCTATTTCTGCCCGCTGCATTTATCACGGTGGAAGTTTACTTTCTTTCCTTTTAATCCTCCTATTTCTCTCAAGGCATACCCCCTCCGCCCCAAGCTTTCTTAAACACGAGCACTCTGTATCTTGGCTGCCGATGCACGGCTTGGCGCAAGAAACGGTTAATCATGCTGCCTTTCTATGTCGCATCCAGGCTGGTTTTGTTCTGCATGACCTTAACTGGATCGTATATCCACTGCACGGCAAACCTGGGGTACGTCAGTACCGCGCTCTTTCAAAAAAAAAAAAAAAAAAAAAAAAAAAAAAAAAAAAAAGAAAACCCCAGCCCTCCCAGTATGCCCTGTGGTGCAGGCACTGTGTACAAAATAACTCCGAGCCTCGACGAATAGATTGTTCAGGCGCTTAAAAAAAAAAAAAAAAAAAAAAAAAAAAAAAAAAAAAAAAAAAGAAAAGAAAAAAAGAAAACCCCAGCCCTCCCAGTATGCCCTGTGGTGCAGGCACTGTGTACAAAATAACTCCGAGCCTCGACGAATAGATTGTTCAGGCGAGTTAATAACATCGTGTTTTATTGCATTCCGACAGGGTAAAATGAAACTTCTTAAATTCCACTTAACTAGGCAGCCTTGTGAATTAATAGTCATTCTCAGGTCAGTCAATATACACAGGGAGAATAACAGACTCTTCTTCATGTGGACTAACAACAACAGGAAAAAAAAAAAAAGTTGGCTTAAAATGTAGA
>NW_008825080.1:3786377-3789033 GCF_000699105.1 Pygoscelis adeliae
TGAACCCAGCGCTTTCCACTTGTTTGCATCACACGTGCATATGCCCACAGACAAAAACTCAATATATTTCTGCACAAGAACTAGATATATTTTAAGTAACCTGTAAACACGATAGTAATTCCAAAAACTTTGCATTGCATTTGTCTTTTTCTACAGTAAGTGCACTGACAAACACACACATACACATTGTATTATATAAAGTGCTAAGAAAATACATCAAATTTCCCTTTTACTCAGGGGTTTTACTTCTGGGATTACTCCTGTGTAAAACCATTGAGGAGGGCGAAAGCGTCATTTTCCCCTCAAGGAGCCCTTTGCATTTGCAATATAAATATTAGACAAGGCTGGGCTTATTACATCCCATAAGCTCTGCAGGTCACAATTCATGCTGCAGAGAAGTTAATCCACTGCGTATCCTTAGCCCCACAAAAAGACGTGTGTTCTCTTGAGCTGCCTATATCGGCTTCTCGCTGTGGTCTGTTTTAATTGCACTGACATCAGCAACAAGCGGATAATAGTTAAACGGTATCATTTTCTCTGCTTTAAGGGGGCTCCCACAAAATCAAAAGTGTCAAACCGACCCCAGAGGCTGGCCGGGCTGGACACAGCCCAGGCGTTGCTCCTTGGGAAGGAAGGCAGCGCACGGTCAGAGGCTGAAGCCACTTACAGTTTTGTCATTGGGTTGCTGCTGCTGAAGTTGCTTCATCATAATGCTCCTTTTTTTGTCCTTGCACCGCTTGTTTTGAAACCAAACCCTGATGACCCTCGGGCTGAGGCCAGTCATTTCTACCAGTTGCTCTTTCATGAGGGCGTCAGGCCTGGGGTTGGCAGCGTAGCAGGTCCTCAAGGTGTGAAGCTGTTTTTCATTAAGGACAGTTCGGACTCGGGTGGTCTTCTCAGGCTGCTTGTGGACGTGGGGTCGCAAAGCTGGCTGTCTGGCAGAGATAGGTTCTGCTGTAAGGCAAGGGAGGAACAGGATCCCCATGAGTAGGAAGCAGGGAGTCTGCAGAGGCTAGACACCTTCATTCAGCTATGAATCTAAGCTGGTGGGACAGGGGGAGGCGGGTGTGTGTGTGTGATGAACCCTCTTTCAAAGGCCGTTCAAGCAGTCAGATCTACCAGAGCTCCTGCAGCCTCCTCTGCTTTATGCACTGGTAGAGTGAGAGGACTGACATTTCTGTCTCCACAGATAATTAATTTGCAAAAACAATCCACCCCCCTAAAACCCTTAACGACAGAAGCTTGAACCTGTATGAAACTTGACAGGGGAGGGCGAGTTCGCTAAGGTGTGTGTGCGCTAGGAAAGGAGGGGGAGGGTTTTATGTATTTGTTTCCTGACAAATCACCAAAACAGATTTTTGGCCCGAAAATTAATGAAAGAATCTTCTTAAATTAATCACAATTCGGATCTGCTTCTTGTATACTGAATCTAGCTCAGTTTAGCCAGAGGCCGCGATAACGTGCAACAGCTCCAGGCAGTTTGATGCTTCCAAATCAAAGCAAAACAAGCCAAATCCACCGCACTGTGACCGTGGAGGAAAGTCCCATGAGAGCCCCATATCCCAGAGCTCGGAAGATAGAGGTCTATCTCGGAAAGTAGAGGTGCTAGGTGAATTTGTGTCGACTTTTGATGAATACTTTAAAAAATATGACTGTTTTGCCAATTCTTTAAAATGGGAATAAGCTGAGGAATTTTCCTCATGGAAACTGCCAAGAAATGCAAACCTACGGGTAGCATCACATCAAAAGCTGAAAGTATTCGTGTGAGTCTGCTATTCTTCTGTGTATTGTGTAGCTGTAGCTATATAGATGTAATTTGATCCAGCCAAGGGAAAAATAAAAATACTAGGGTGTTCGGGGGTTTTTTTGCTAAAACTCTAGTTACTTAATATTCAGAAGTGCTTGTTTTTGTACAGTCGGGTTCCGACTTTTCTGCTATAACAAAAAATCAGCAAATGCAATGAAGACAATACGAAGGCTTCAAATATTAGCAGTATTGTACCTGCCAACACAATATGCCTTTCGGAGGCATGCACAAACACACTATGGGGAGCACGCACAATCTCTCTAAAATTCTGCCATGATGAGCTACGGGATTATTTCTCCCTGTATATAGATATGTCACCTGAAAGCAGCTCAGAAGCGGGAAACGAGCCCGTTTAAACATAGCTATGTTTGTAAATAACCTTTCAAGTTGCAGTTACTTGCACAGCAATAACGCCGGCCAACCTTCTATTGTCCAGCCTAGTTTGCCTCAGAGACGTGCCCCTTCCTAAAGCTAAGCGTCTCTGAGTATCTGATATACCCGTCGAGAACTAAAAGTGTAAGTAAAGTTGTAAGGTGGGGCGACTCTGAAGTTTTAAGATGAAATTCTCATCAAATCACATAAAAAGTTTCAAGAAGGCAGAGTCACTTTAAAAGGCAATTACCGAAGATTAGCTTGTTGACAGTTTTAAATTACAGCCTAAGTGCTCGCCTGTAGTTATGAAGTCTATCTCTTTTCGGACCCCGCTTCCACCAGTGTTTAGAACGGCTTTTCCACATGCTCCGGAGGCAGAGGGGTCTGTACCTTGCCGCAGACCTGCTCCCTGCAGCGGCTCGTCCTTCTCCGACCCAGGCTCCCGGCTGCCCCGGGCTCGGGGGGGACGGCTCCCGC
>NW_008825080.1:3790041-3794569 GCF_000699105.1 Pygoscelis adeliae
CCCCCCCGCGTCGGGGCGGGGGCCCTGCCCTAGCCTGGCCCGGGGCTGAACCGGACCGCCATGGGTACACCGGGGAAAGGCGAGGCTGGCGAAGCTGCCATCCACTCCCCACGCACAAACGTGCCAGCCTCACCAGATGGTGCTATTTTTGCGAGGAACCCACTCAGGACTTCTGCCGCTTAACGCGTGCCGGGGCTGCCGGCGGCTTAGCCTCTGGGGCGCAGCAGGAGTGGCTCTGCCAGCGGCCGGGGTTCTTCCCCTTACCTTCTCTCACCAGGTTCGTTTTATACAATATAGGCATACCACCCTGTTATCTATATACACGCTTACATATATAGTAGTGTAACTCCCCTCCCCCGCCCTCTACTAAAAGGCATTTTGGGTGCTTTGGCTCTGCAGCCTGCCCCCACCTCAACGTCCCTGCCCCGTCTTCCCTCCTGCTGACGCTCCCACCTTGAGCCGGGGCTCAAGACCTCCGACAGCAGTGAAAGGGCAACTTCTTGCTGACAGCCCCACACGGCAAATAATGGGTTTCTGGGGTTACACGCTGGAGTGGGTGGCGGGTTCCTTGTCTCCCGTGGAGGAGAGGGGGACAGTTCACCCATCCGTGGATGAGAAAATGCTCCAACCCGGGTGACTAAAACTGCACAGTCTCTCGGCTCCCACCGAGTCCTCCTTAGCCAGCCTCCCTGGTTTAAGTAAAATTAACATCTTTCCGCAAACGTATGGATACACGCACATATGCACGCACACAATCCACAGAACCGTAAAAGCTGTTCCTAAAACTGAGCTAACATTCATCCCCACACATTTCCTCACCAGTACACTTCCTTAGAGATACAGTCTTTGATGTATGCTTGTGGGTATAGATGTTTATTTACACACATCGTTAGCTGCTATGACTATTGTGGTGTACTAATCCTATATTCAGAGCTACATATTTCCGAATTATAAGGTTTTGAGAAGAAAAAAACCCAGACAAACAGCTAAACGGCAAAAGAACAGAGCCATCGCAAAGTGCATGCATTAATAGGTACAAAAGTTGGGGGGGTTGCCCACGTGTCTGTCAGTTACAGATTGGCTCACGGTCTAATTCAAAGTCGACTTGCACATAACATACATCTTACTTTTAAAATTGTAGCAAATAAAATGTATTCTGTGTTAACTTAAAGGAGCTGCATTTTTTTTTAAATTTCGCCCGCTGGGTTCTAGCAGGAGGTAACTGAGCACATCTCAGTCCAAACGTTTTCCTTTAATTTGAAATTAGTGAAAGGACAACATTTAAAAGCACGGCTCCAAAGTGCGTTTAAAAGGAAAGAAGAAAGGAAAGGAAGGAAATGAGGAAAGAAGGAAAGGAAGGAAAGGAAGGAAAGGAGGAAAGGAGGAAAGAAGGAAAGGAGGAAAGAAGGAAAGAAGGAAAGGAAGAAAGGAAGAAAGGAAGAAAGGAAGGAAGGAAGGAAGGATGGAAGGAAGGAAGGAAGGAAGAAAGAAAGGAAGGAAGGAAGGAAGAAAGGGAGAGAGGGAGAGAGGGAGAGGGGCAGAGGGGGGGAGAGAAAGAGAGAAAGAGAGAGAGAAAGAGAGAAAGAGAGAGAGAAAGAGAGAAAGAGAGAGAGAAAGAGAGAAAGAGAGAAAGAGAGAGAGAAAGAGAGAAAGAGAGAGAGAAAGAGAGAAAGAGAGAAAGAGAGAAAGAGAGAGAGAAAGAGAGAAAGAGAGAGAGAAAGAGAGAAAGAGAGAAAGAGAGAGAGAAAGAGAGAAAGAGAGAGAGAAAGAGAGAAAGAGAGAGAGAAAGAGAGAAAGAGAGAAAGAAAGAAAGAAAGAGAGAAAGAGAGAAAGAGAGAAAGAGAGAGAGAAAGAGAGAAAGAGAGAAAGAGAGAAAGAGAGAAAGAAAGAGAGAAAGAGAGAAAGAAAGAGAGAAAGAGAGAAAGAGAGAAAGAAAGAAAGAGAGAAAGAAAGAAAGAAAGAAAGAAAGAGAGAGAGGAAGGAAGGAAGGAAGGAAGAAAGGAAGAAAGGAAGGAAGGAAGGAAGAAAGAAAGGGAGAGAGGGAGAGAGGGAGAGGGGCAGAGGGGGGGAGAGAAAGAGAGAAAGAGAGAAAGAAAAGTGGGCTGTTTTTCACCATGGTAAAACTTTGAGAATAATCTCACAACATGGCTTGCAGGAATGATCTGCTTATGAATTGTGCGCTGGAGAAGGAAAGACTCAAGTGCTTTATTTCAATTCAGAATTACAAAAAAACTTTCTGTAAAAAAACATACCGTCCATACCTCAGTGTCATACAAAGTTCTGGTTTGGCCCAGTAGACGACACTGAAACGGATCAGCATGACCCAGGAGCACAAATAATAAACACACTAGAAATTCCTGCTCGGTTTCTCTATAGTGTCAGGATTGGCAACTCTCACATTTTATCAGTTACCAGATTTTAATGTGAGGAAGGAAGCGGTTCCATTATCTAAATATACCCAATTGTTCGCGAACAGATGATGGGCAATTTGATCTGCTCTGTCTAATTCATCAGTACAGATAAGATAAGAAAGAAAAGGCAGGCAGATATCACCAAAGGGGTTAATATTTAAAAAGATTAAATGTCAGTTATTTTAGCGAAGAAACATTTCAGTCTAGGTTTTAACCTCCCCATAAAAGGATCCTTCATTCTGAAGAAAACTTCGGTTTTGTTTTTCTTGTGCTTTTTTGTTTTCTGATAGGCCTAGTTTAAATATTTTTTTTTCCCCCGTGTATTTATTTTTACGGCATACATGCTTGAAGTGCCTTTCTTATGAATGCCATTATGCCTTTGCAAAAACACAGAGAGATGCGTTTCTCAGTTTGTGTTAAAAAGCGATCAGTTCCGTGTTGCTCATAATATCTACACTATTGAAAACATTCTCCATTACCTACGATTTCCCACTTTGTTAGAATCACAGGATGCATTGCCAAAGTCCTCAGAAGGGTCCCACACAGTCGCTAGCTGTTCTCAAATGTGGTTTTGTTTATACAGAAATTTGCATTTGAATCTGTGGAATAAAAAACTTGACGACTCTAACTTTTTTCCTCGCCTGTCTATCTATGGGGAAATAACTTAAAAACATACCGATTGTCTTTTCACCCTTTTTCTCACATTTTTTCGTCTTCCTGTCTCTGTCAGATTTATAAAGTTAAAAAAAAAAAAAAAAAAAAGAAATCTCACCGAAGAATTAAACAATGTAAATGGCGTACCTGATATAATCTCTTTTACAGTAGGTTTTGCCATCCCTAACAAAGCACGTACAGGTCTCGTCCAAATACTGATTACACTCTGCACACTTCAAACACGCCGCATGCCATTCCAAATCCGGAGAAACCCTCAGAATATACTGATCGTGAATTTGATTGCCGCAACCAACACATAGGGAAATCAGGCGTTTTTCTGAAATGAAAATAAATACATGATTGACTAACCGTTTACTCTCCTACGGAGATAAACACACTTTTAGTGTCGTTCCCTTATAGGGCGTACTCTGGGAGTGTGTGGTTTTTTGGTTTTTTTCAAAGAGTATTACACTTTTGGATGGTAATTGAAGTGTGCCATCAAAACCGTGCCTCGTTTAGAAAGGAGGCGGAACATATGTTAAAATGCAGATGTGAACAGTCTTCGGGGTGAAGGTCCTCATTTCGCAAGCCTTGCACGGAATCAAAACTCCAAACTCCCTCCTTGTTTTATTTTTATTTTATTGTTTGCTTGTTTGGATTCCTTTCCTTACGGAGAGAGCACCTATATGTTCGATTTCATTTTTTAAGAGGCTCTGACTGGAAACGGTGAACGCGTGGCTGGGTGCGCTGCCCATTCAGCCCTTTGCCGTCGAAGAGGGGACTCGAGGCTGCTAGCAAGAACAAGCATGATTACGGTTGTCACTTGCTCTTTTT
Organism: Pygoscelis adeliae; assembly: GCF_000699105.1. NCBI lineage: Eukaryota > Metazoa > Chordata > Aves > Sphenisciformes > Spheniscidae > Pygoscelis > Pygoscelis adeliae. Next base: position 3,793,941 of record NW_008825080.1, read on the forward strand.
TGCGAGTCTAATGCTAATCCCCCTAGACGGACTAGGTGCTGGGTAGTCAGACAGCCTCACCGCAGTCTAGCGCGAGCAGAATTTAAGGCTCCGTGGTTGGAGATCCCATTAAAATCCCGCCTGCTCCCCAAACTTTAAAAGAGAGCAGGACCCCAGGCTATTAACATACAAGGCTACGAGCTTAAAACACAGCAAGCATGCAGGCATGGCAACAAAGGCACCTTCTCTACCATTCAAATGAAGTTCAGCTCTTTAGCAGTTCTCCTGCCTGAGACGATTACAATAGACAGCACATTTATTCCAACAACGGTAAAAATTCCGCCTTACTTTTTGGTGGGTCTCCCATGTCTCCCATATCTGTAAGAGGGTGTAATGTCCACAGTGAAATGGTGTACGGTTTCGTTTTAAGACCCCAAAGTAGGTTTGAAAGCTGTCGCTAAAAATAAAAATAAAAAAAAATAAAAAAGTAGAAGTAGCAATAACAAAAGAAAAAAAATAGAGACTCGAAATGAAAAAAAGAAGGCAAAACAAAACACCACCGGCGTGGGAGATACTGTCAGGGCTGCGGAGAGAGAAGGGGGCGCGCGGTGAGGCGCGGAGAGGCGCGGTGCGGGGTGCGGCGCCGGGGG
>NW_008825080.1:3795942-3796712 GCF_000699105.1 Pygoscelis adeliae
AGTTTGTTTAGATCCCGGTTTTGTGTTCTGTTCATATGGGCTGTTACACCGCCCTCCTGAACGTAGTGTATAAGTGCCCTCCAACTCATCAGGAAAATACAATTTTTTCAAAGTCCTATTTTTTTTTAAAGGCAACCGACGAGACTAGAGTTTGGGTGAAAGAGAGGCAAAGCCATATTCACGCGGAATACCTTCCTGCGGGGAAATCTGGTTGCAATGAAATAGCCAAGAAAAAGTTCTGAAACTTGCATTTGCCGATGAGACAGCTACTGAACAACGGACCTCCTCGGAGCCCTAACTTAGTTTGCAAGATGTTTTCCTTTCCGAAGCTGAGGGAGCAAACACACGCTCCAGCTTTATTTCAAACTAGAAGTGGGACCCAGCGTTGCCACATGTAGAGATAACTAAGCTGTCTTGAAATGATCTCAAGATAGTGTCAGGAGGTAAAGATATGGTTGTAAACACACACAGAGTTACTTTACATATTCGACGTTTAAATAAACAGCGGGAAATGCAACTCCGCTAGGGGATCACTTCTACACCCAAGAAACTGGAGATATACATATATGTGGGGGTGTTTATGTACATGCATATACACATGAATAAGAGACTAGGTACACGTTTACTTTATAATTTTGTGTGTTAGCTGACTAAACCAAAAAGCAACTATCAGGAATTACTGCCGATGCTGGCAGCTTCGGACAGCCTGGCACGTGTTTGGGGCAAACCTTTAGTAGTGGCCAATTTCACTTAAATCGACTCAGGCTGCG
>NW_008825080.1:3797365-3798388 GCF_000699105.1 Pygoscelis adeliae
AAAAAAAAAAAAAAATCCGCGGATTTTATGAGAGAGACCGAAACGGGGAAGGTGTTTTTCCGTACTGCGTCCTATGCATCTTTCCCCACGGATGTTTGCATTTCTTTTAAAAATTTGGCCTGATCAAAATCCACCCCCTCCCAGCTCTGAAATAACGCGTCTTATTTTCCACCGTTACACCTTTGAAAATAATTCAATCTGGTTTTATTTCTATTAACCCCCACCCCCTAACTTTTAGGGTTTTATCTACTACTTCTGGGAGAGGTGATTGCATTTTAAGCTTGATCTTTGCAAATGATGTGCAATAAGCGAGAAACCTGTCTCCGCCCCAACAAACCACGATTGGGAAGAAAAGGAGGGCTTTGATCAAGGGTTTTTTCCCCCTCCTGTGCTACTGATTTGCTTACTGTGTATTCGATTCGCGTTCCCAGGAAGGCGAAACTCTATATTTAGCCAGCATCAGAATCGGGTTTAAGGGAGTGGAATAATGAGTTGGACTGCCAGTTTCAATGAATAAGGTATTTAGAGAAAAACCCTGCTGAAGGATTTCTCTTTTATGATATCAATATACACGTGAATGGGAAGACATAAAACGGGATTTGTACATATTTGAGACACTTCCGAAAATATATGTTAATTTTATTTTTTCCTTGGTTTTTTTTTTTTCCTTTTCTCATTTATTTACTTTTGGGGAGGGAACTGGGGGAGCCTGCTAAAAGTCGGTGGCTCTACACAGCAATCAATAGCTTTCATCACGTTGAGGGGCTCAAATGAGATTATATGCATTCGAGGGAAGGAAAAAAAAACCAAAAACCCAAAAGCAAACCCCAAACCGACAGCGGCGATTAACCCTTTCCGTCCCGTAAAGAACAGCTATAAATTCGGTCCTGAGTTTGCTTAGTGGCGAAAACTAGGACGGCTTCCCCGGGGGGACCGGGGAGAAAAAAGTCGGCTTTGGGAAATGATAAAAGAGGTAGTGCTGGTTTCGGAAGGGAGGCAGCATTAGGGGCTGGGTGAGATGCC
>NW_008825080.1:3798619-3799610 GCF_000699105.1 Pygoscelis adeliae
GTCATCTCCGGCTTAAAACTTTTCTTGAGGAGCTTTGGGCCAGAAAAATGCTTTGCAAGAAGAGCCTGGGTTTGGGCTCCCAGAGGTTCAGTTTTGCCCTCGCTGCCTTGCGGGACGCGGCGAGCAGACCAGGGCTGAGCCCGTGCAATGTGCCGAGAGGGGAAAGGGGTTTCGCACAAGGCTGAAACTGGAAACAACGCAGCGGGGAAATCATATTAGCTGCTCCGGGGTGTAGACTTTGACTCATCTAGAGGTGTGCGATCTTTAATCTTCAAGTCTTAGCTACTGCATGTGAGGGAGAAATGTATCGTAACAGCACTAAATCTATCAAAACACAAGAAAACCTGTCAGTGGGCTTCTGCGCGCCCAGGAAACCTTCGTGACTTTAATAATACAATTTGGCTTATTAAATCGCGCTACCGCTTAAAGGGAAAAAAAAAAAAGCCATCTTTTCCCTCCTAGAGCCTTCTCGGAGTGCACTAACTCTGTTACAGGACTGGCCAGCGGCACCGGCCCCGCTTTAATCCGGTCAGAAACGGGCACGCTGCAAAGGGGAGTGCAGGCAGGGGAGCAAGGTCTTTGGCAGTTGGGTGAAAATAACCCCCCAAAAATTCTAGGGGAGGAAAATCCCCGAAAGATGTTAAGAAGATGGCAGAGCGCGGGTTGGGCCGAGCGGTCCGGAACAGGACTGGAAAAGCCCAATTTCTCCTCAGCCGAGTGCCGCCTGGCCTCAGCAGCGGCAGACGCGGGCGCACGCGGGGGGCGAGGCGGGTCGGGGATATTTATTGCTTTAAACTTTCCCCTTTGTTATCTTGCCCGTGTCAGGAAGTGTTCGAGGACAGGAAATACAGCGGCGATTTTGTCTCCGGGGTGAACAGAAACCTCTGCCTAGCGAGGGAGTTTAAGGCCCGCTTTCCAATCCCGGCTTTGGCGGGGATCCCGCCGGGGGGCGGATCGGGCCCTTTCGTTCTCCCCGCGGGCCGTGGGGACC
>NW_008825080.1:3800251-3810207 GCF_000699105.1 Pygoscelis adeliae
CCGCGCAGCTCCGCGGGGGCGCCCGGCTGCGCGGGCCGCCCGCCCCGGGGCCAAAGGCGGCGGGGAGAGCTGCAAACCCTCCCGGTGCGAGCGGCACCAGCTGCCGTACAAAGGGCTCTTCCTGGCTGAGCGAAGGCGCCTTCCCTCAGAGGCAATTAGGCATTCATTACTGCCACCCTCGCCCCTACCCCTGCTCACAGCGACGTCTGTAATGTCTCGACAACTTTGAATATCGCTGCGCGGAAGGCACTGCCCGGTTGTCCTTCCCAGAGACGCGCTCTCTTCCCCCGCGCCGCGCTGACCTTCGCAACAGGGTTTCAAGCGATGCAGAAAAACCCAGCAAGACTCTACAACAGCAACGAAGGGGAAAATAACACCAAATAAATGAAGGAATATAGCAACTAGAAGAAACCAATTTTGATGATTGGTAGTGGATTACTTGTCTGATGGGCAGTGATCTGCTTTAGACCTAGCAGAGGACGTGCCACCCGTCTTTGGTCATTATAAGGTATATTTATTGCTTCCCAAATGAGCACAATAAAATTGACAGCTGCAACCTGAAAAAAAAATGCATTTTAAAAACAAACACACGGAGTTATCTGCATGGAGGTTCGACAGGTCGAGTTAATTATCCGAAGAGAGTAGATATCTGTAAACACGAAATGATGCCCTGTTAAATTAGCTATTTTTGCTTAGATCCTGAAAAAAAATCTTGCAAAATTAATGACCAGAGAAGCAGTAGAGAGACCCAAAAAGGAGATGAAGTCTAAACAGGGAACAGTTAGAACTAGGTGTACATATATACTGCAAGTTCGGTGTGCTCACATGAATATCCCTGCAATGCACACAGTTTAGTATACTTGTTCTGAGGAGAGGCTGCCTCACTGCAACAGGAAAAAATAAAAAATTAAAACAAACCAAAAAAAACCTTAACAAGATTTGCATAATGCCAACCCTGCACGTTTCAAAACTGCAGACACAAACTTGTTGAAGTGGCTACATACAAAATAGAAGAATCCTGAGTGAAAGCAATGCCATCAGCATGTTAGAGGAAAGAATTAAAGATGGACCATGACCCTTTGTACAATCATTTGTCATGCATGAAAGCAAAAGAAATGGGAGGGGGGGGGGGGGGATTTTATGTATTGTCCACTGTTCAGTGGTCTCTGTTTTGAACAAGGGCAAATAAAAGCCATCAATAAATCATAAATCTTACCTTAAGAACAAGCATGCACAACATACTTATGGCTTAGCATTTTTTCCCGCTAGTGGGACATGTGCCATCCATTACGTACAAAGATGAAAGGTATATCATACAATACAGTGGTATTGGGTTATATATGTCTATAGATAGAAAGACAATCAGAGTATTAATGCAATAGATACCACCAATACATGTGTTACACATTTGTAACATTCATCTGGAGCGTATAATCTTTATTAAAGCTACTTGTGGTTTCCTTTGTATTGCTCGGAATCCTGCATTTAGCCCCAGCTCGTGAAAAGAAATGTATCACAAGTAAGTGTAGCAAGAGCTTGAGCTGCCTGTCATTGTTTGTTCTCTTTCTCTGTAGGATGTGTATTTCTGCCTTTATGGTTATTTGCATCCACATATTGTGACTTTTCCAACTCTGTTGCACACCGCTTCTTTTTCCTCTGTAAACGAACAAGTACAGGGTGAACCCAGCACCTGACGACCCTGCAAGTACGGTGTATACTTTAACAGTTTCACTGCCACATATATGTTTTGCAGATCAGGAATTTTTAAATTGTATCAACTTCCTATCTGCACATACAATGTATCTGAACTGCAGATCAGAGGAAATTTGATGTCTTTATGACCATTTTCCAGTTTGCCTGTAGATTGTCTGCTATGCACTAGTCCACTTGGTTTCATGAAAGGTTGGAAAGAAAAGAAAATCTCTTTGGAGGAGGCAGGCCACTAAATGTGTTCTAGCCTCAGGATTGTACTCAATGACACGTACTCTGGGCAACGCTGCAAGTGCAATCAGTAAAGAGGCTGTGTCAATTCCCACTGTTGTCAAGAGCACCAAAATGAATGGGGGGGCCTTGGAAAGAGGCTAGATATGATCTGATCTGAAGACCATATACATTTGTGCCATGAGGTAGGACAAAATGTGTGTGTGAGGAGTGACTACAGTAAAGAGAATGAGGGCTAGGGAGAAGATAAAAAAGGATGAACGTGGCGGTAGGGGTAGGAGAAGCATAAGCAAAAATATATGGAGCAATAAGTAGAACCACGGAGGGGCAGAGGTAAGAGAAATGTTTAAGAAATTGAATGCAGTGCCATAGGAAACTGAGAAAATAAGGAAGAAGGAAAGAAACTGATGGTGAAAAGAATATAAAAGAAAGAGCATGGTAGAATGAGGAATGATGAGAAGGAAGATGGAGGCAGGGCAGGAAAATAGAAGAGAGCTTCTTTCTTGGAGATGCTGTGTGTGTTTGTGTTTGACGCTGAGGCTGTGACAAATCAGATGCTGCCACCGATGACGATGATTTGGCACTGGACTGCAAAAGTTTTGCAGTCTCTCTCACAAAAATATTTTTCTGTTAGGGCTACAATCAGTCAATATATTTGACAAAACATGGTTATGTTTATATTCATTGTAACATCGTAATTGTTTAATTATTTGCCACTCTTGGACTTGCATAGGATTTCTTTCTCCTAAAAAAGAAAATGCTTTTTTTTGTTTGCTTGTTTGTTTTGCTTTTAAGAAAGCATTGCTCTTTCAAAAGAAAGTACCCCCCCTGCGCCAAACCTCCCTCCCCAAAAATCTTCCTCTCTCTCTGTAACTCCTGTAGGTCAAAGAGGACCCCTGTTCTGCATATGTGCAGAAACTAGCAGGCCTATAAAAACTTGATGTGAGTCAGCACTGCTCCATAAAAGGTCAACTACAGATGAATCAAGCTACTCTTAAAAGGCATCTACCACAGAGCAGAAATATGAGACAGACAGGAACAGTATAGAAAGGGATAGGTATTAGTCAGAGCAAAAGACAGAAGGCAAAGAAGAGAAGATTCTGCCAAACCTTAATACTTTTCCACTAATATGTTCAACAATACCCATATACCCTACCCAGGCTGACTGGCTAAGGTCAGGTTGATCTTAGCTATGCAGAAGGAAGCAGCTGTCAACTGTGGCACATGGCAGATGGAGAACTCTTATCAGATTTTTTAAAACCTGAAATTACTTTTTTTTTTTTTAATTTAGAAATTGATTTGCTGTGTGACATTAGAAACCCTAATACTGGCACCACATGTTGCAATGAACTGTCTTCCATCTCTGTGTGACAAGATAAGAATGTTTTTATGGTGTGTGTGCCACACTTGGATTTTGCCATACTTGGATTTTCAAAGATAATTGGGGTCAGCCTTATTTGTTTCAGGCCTCCTGCTTCTTTATCTAGACTGCGCTACAAATGTTCCTCTGTCGATACCGGAACTATTGGATTTGACAACATTTGCTTATGTGGTGGAAATGAAAAAAACAGCTTTATTGCAGGAATTATGACAGGAGGTTGGAATAGGTGAGCAGAATAGTCCTTCCTCTCCCTCAAATCTCTGTTAGACAGTTGGCAGTGTTTCTTGGTGGAGCTTCACTGACATGAACAATTATAGCACCCATGACAAAAGTTGATCAAATGGCTAACATGTTAAGACAAAAATCATAGAATCATAGAATCACAGAATAGTTTGGGTTGGAAGGGACCTCTAAAGATCATCTAGTCCAACCCCCCTGCCATGGGCAGGGACATCTTCAACTAGATCAGGTTGCTCAGAGCCCCGTCCAACCTGACCTTGAACGTTTCCAAGGATGGGGCATCCACCACCTCTCTGGGAAACCTGTGCCAGTGCTTCACCACCCTCAGCATAAAAAGCTTCTTCCTTATATCTAGTCTAAATCTACCCCCCTTTAGTTTAAAGCCATTCCCCCTTGTCCTGTCACAACAGGCCCTGCTAAAAAGTTTGCCGCCATCTTTTTCAGAAGCCCCCTTTAAGTACTGATAGGCTGCTATAAGGTCTCCCCGAAGCCTTCTCTTCTCTAGGCTGAACAACCCCAACTCTCTCAGCCTTTCTTCATAGGAAAGCTGTTCCATCCCCCTGATCATTTTCGTGGCCCTCTTCTGGACCCGATCCAACAGGGTCTGTGTCTTTCTTACGCTGAGGGCTCCAGAGCTGGACACAGTACTCCAGGTGGGGTCTCAGCAGGGCAGAGTAGAGGGGCAGAATCACCTCCCTCGACCTGCTGGCCACGCTTCTTTGGATGCAGCCCAGGATACGATTGGCCTTCTGGGCTGCGAGCGCACATTGCTGGCTCATGTCCAGCTTTTCATCTACCAGTACTCCCAAGTCCACCAGTACCCTGAAGATAAGGTATCCCAGATGCATGAAGCACATGTTTAGAAGCACCACTGAAAATGATTTTAGAATATACTTTGTAACAAGGCTGTAATTATTTACTTTAATGATAGTGATAATACTATCCTCATCTGTTGATTTCTCAGGGTCTCAAAGACTCAACACAGTCATTACCTCAGGGACTCCAGTCCTTAATAATAGGACGAGAGTTGTGGATATCTGTGCACAGGGGGGATCTGCAGGACTCAGTCAAAAGTTTTTAGCCAAACAACATGGTGAGGCAGGCAATAATCATTATACCCATTTTACAGATACACTGAACTGTCCTTCAAGTGCAAAAGGGTGAAATTCTACTGCCAATGTTGTCAGTGCAAGGCTTGTTGTTGATTTATAGTGCAACATCCTGACATATTTCTCAGCCTTAAGAATCAAAGTAACACTGTCTCTGCATCTTTATGTTCCAGCAAATAAATGTGTGTGTTACAAAGGTAGCTGTGTGTGCAATATTATACTGGGGCATCAGCTTTAATACTTAAGCAGACATAAACCCAAATATTTTTACATATATTTTCACCTGTGATCCGACTAGATCAGCAAATCTTACAGATGCTTCTGCCCACTAGCAAGCAGTTATAAAGTGAAAAAAAACACAAAATTTTGGATAGTATTTTCTTCCTTATGTACTTTACAGTACATACGGATGACCTTTGACTCTAAGGTTATTTGTTGGGCTCCTTATGGGACTCCTTATGGGCTTAAAAGCTCTGTCTAGAAAGTGGTTAAGCATTTGCCTATTTTTAAGGCAAAAGAGACTGACTCAAGTCAGTCCACTGTCATAAATGGCCTGACACATATGTTTGAAGGTAGGCAGGTAAAGTATGTGGCTTCCTGAACTTCTGTCACCTTTCTTTCATTTACAATATTTCTCACATACTGTCATCATCACAAAAGACCAGTTTTAGGTTTTTTGGGTGAAATCTTGCCTCTACTCTTAAGAACTCTTATGGAAGAGGAAGGAAGGACTTTCTGAAAGACATCATCTTGAACTGTTAGTTGACTTCATGTCTTTCCTTCTTTTGGAAGAAGTGTTTTGGTTTATACAGTTTGGCTGCATCTAAACTCATTTTGCATGTGGAATCTTCTATAAATTTAAGAGCTCAAAAAGAAACACAGCGTGTATTTCAGAAGGGCTGCTCTTTGATTTAGGGAAATAACAAAGCAATGGTTTCATGGTCTTTATGGAAAGTCAACCAGATTTTAGGCAAAGGTTCTCGCAGCTTGCTTCTGTTTTATGAACGTGTTTCAGTTTCATTTCCTGTTATCTTTTCTTCCTGTGAGTTACTCCTATTTAATATAGTTCAGTGGAAGAAAAATGAATGATTGAATGTACATGAACACGGCTTAGATTAATAGGATTACCTGGAATAGTCAAGTATGACAGTCCAGAACTGTAGAAACATGCATTTTGGGGCCTAAACATACAAATCCTTACTCAGATGATCAACTACATCGATGCCAGTCAGGCTACAGGTATATGTAGTTTTATTCACTTAAATCAGGACCTCTATTATAGAAGTTTCAGTACAGAGTTCTGTGGCAGAAACCTTAGTCAAAGGTGTTATTTTGTTCAGGTCAGTACAATTTTCATATGAGAAAAAACCCACATGCTTAAGCATTTTTTCTGTCTAATATGTACATTACAGATGAGGATTTTTTTCCCCAGAAAGTATACCATAGTCATTAGAATACTTTTCATCAGAAGCCGGAAATATCTCTCTAAGCTACGTCAGCTTACAGAAACAAAATTTATATAAGCTTCATAAAACTGTACCTAAGACAAACCTAATTTGTTCAAACCAATTAACAAAAGTGCTTTTATAGAAAAGAAAATGAGCACTGGAAATTACTTATAGACAATCAAAATACTGTTGAAAATTGAATTCTTAGGCTTAAATATATACTAAAAATGAAGCATAGTTTTATGAATCCTTTAATGTCCTCCAATTCATGTTCTGATGACATAGAAACAAAGTGGAAAAGAAATGAGGAGGGAGCGAGAAGTGGAATTAAGTGGAGTCATACACAGACTATAGTCTTTTTCATAGAAGGAATATCTTGTGGCTAGTTAGTGGTTGTAGAATCGTATATAATTAGGAGTCAAACCGATACAGTAGCAGATTTATTTTAGTAGCAGGATCCTAAACAGTGAGTATAGTTAAGTTGTACTTTATATTCTTTTTTAGGTTTGTTCTGTCCTTTGAAAAAAATTTCTATCAAATATGCAATTAATCTGCCAACATCAACAAGTTCTTTAGAAAATTTCCAGCACAGAATGAGCATGTTTTTCCGTGTACTGTAAATATTTACATTTTATGATAATCCCACTGCCCCATATTATTCTTAAGAAAGTTTTGGATTGCTAAATAAACATCTTGATGCAATTATATTCAGAAACTTAGAGGGACAAAATGTGTCTAGTGTTTGTGAATAGAACACATATAATCTGTATAAATCTACCAACTCACTAATGCTACCATTTCAGCATCCTCTGTGCAACCATCAATAAATTATGACTCTGCAGCTAGATCTTTAACTGATTAATTGCAGGCTTTCACAAAGAAGCTTTCTTTTTTTTCTTTTTTCCCCCTAATATGGCAGTAATAGGGCTATTACATTCACAGACAAAAGAGTGTGCTGATATAACATTGAGCTTGTGAAACTAACTTAAAACCATGGCAAGCTTTTGTTGGGTATGAAATGCTGAATATCTGAGACAATATGCACTTTGTTTTGCTTAGGTAATGCAGGGATATGCAGACAAACTCTGAAGCAGAAACAGGCAAATTAATTGTTATGACTATTAATTTCCTTGTTATCAATTCAATTAGTTAAGAAAAGGAGGAATATTCTCAGTTCCTGATTCTTGCAACTGAGCCATGACAAAAAAATATATAGGGGGTGTGTCACAGAGTCGTGTTTTTGGGGCCTACTTTAATAAACACTGGATATCAGGGTCAGTCCTACAACTTAGCTTAGAATTACTATTGACGAATAGCTATTGATTATGTTGCAAAGGTGAACTGAACCCTGATGTGAATGTGCTGGAGGTAATTTTTCTGGTGAAGTAATGCCTGAATGTTGACTATATATGACCTATAACTTATTGAAATACACATTTTTGTATCCATTTAAAAGTAGATTAGATATAAAAACACTTCCAAAAAGCTGAGAAATTGGCAGATACTGCTTTGTGCAGATGCTTGTGAATAATCTCTGTTCAGTGCACCCATTGGGAGTGGTTTATGACTTTGAGACCATCCTTCAAACTCCTATATCTTGGGGTCCTAAGGGCTGATGCGAGAATGCATGGCCCTTTTTACAGGACTGTCGCATGAGGTGTGCTCCACTGGAGTACAGTGATGCTCTGGCCACCGAGTGTCTCTTCACCATGTCTTAGAGCCAGCTGCTACTCAGTTTTCTGTGCATCTGGCTGAATAAAAAGCTTAACAGCTTCTGTGCATCACTGACATGAACAGGGCCAGAGCGGCCATCAGGGTATGCCTCAGTACATTCATGATGGATACAGAAAAGTACTAAGGCAATATTAGTTGTCCTTTCTTTAAAAGCTGTTGTTCTGGTTGCCTTGAACTTCACCAGAGATACTATTAGCATTACAGTCCCCAGTGGGAATCAAGGTGTAGCATGTTTGCCACCATAAAAAAATAATAATAAAAAATAAGTCTGCCTCAAACCTTTTAGAATCTATAATACTGGTGAAGGGAAGGAGGGGAAACAGAAATGGCACAAAAAGTGAGTTTTTGAAGATTAAACAGCATGCATGAAAAGAACATGGAATGAAATGCAGGTTTGCTGAGTTCCATGTTATTACTGTATATCTCTATATACTGTGTGCTGAATATGCATGATCATAAGTACAGTGAGGGCTAGATCCAAGAAAAGTGCTGTGACTACAGCAGATTTACATCTTGTCCTCCAAAACTCTTTGATTTTTTTTGTGAGGAAAATCTGGAACCCTGGGTTCCAGATTCCCTGACACCTAGTCTCAGCTTGCAGGAGTGGGGCGAGGTACATGATCCCAAACGCATGTCCACCATAATAATGTTTGCCTGCAGTCGGCATACTGATCAAGGAGATGCATAGAGTTCCTGAATGGAAAGCCCCTGAAAACCATTAGGTCTTCAGTCCTTTCCCGGTTAATAGCTTTGACTACTTAGCCATGGCTGTGAATACAACTTTAGTCTGGCTGGGAGTAATAGCTCAGTGATCTCACAGATCTTTTATGAAAAAGCAGAGCAGAAGTCCGTATTAAAAACAAACAAACAAAAACAACAGAAAAGAAAGCAAACCGCAACATGCTGTTGTCAGGCACCTGTTATACAATAACCTAGAGATTACAAGGCTCGGCCCAGATGTACCTGAGAAGACTCAAGATGACACCTTCCATATCCCATCAGAGAGCTCCTATCACCTTGCTATTATTACTTTGGTGTCAGCAGGGGGCAGGGAAAAGGATAAACATCTTCCAGCCACTCTGCTGAAGATGTGCAACTGTGAAGAAGAGATGTGCTAAGCCAGAAAGCAAGAAAAGGAAAAATATGATTCTGAAGCTCAGTGATGGGTCACTGACCTGGATGAAGAAAAACCCAGGCTGGGATCTCTGCCTCAAGGCTTACAAACACATCTTGTTCATGGATGCTTCATAGAGTGATTGGACAAGGAGCTAGAAATATGATCTTCTCTGCTCTTCAACCAGCAGATTAAAGAATCATGTTCCTCTGGTTCTCATCTTTTGGTCCTATAAATCTTAAATTCTTTTCTGATCTCTGAAGAAGACAGTTGAAGTATCAGAAACACTGCACACACATTAGCACAGCTCTGTACCCACTCAGGGTGAGCTCAGGTGACACCACGTGGAGCTGGGGTGGACATACTCCAAAGTCTCATCATCTGTGTGCTCAGATGACACTGTATTTGTAAGAGTGTCATATACTGACTCCCGGTAATGTATCAGTAAGAACACAACAGAGAATTAAAAGAATACTTTAAAACCGAAAGGTTCCTATTACTTGTTCGCTTATATACTGTCAGATATTTCTGAGAAATAATTGTTTGTCAGTGACAAATAGCATTGTTTCTCATTGTTTGTAAGCCAAGAGAACACAAATGCATAGTGAACAACCAACAACAAAGTACTTTCAATGTGATTTTTGGAACAAATAAGTGGCTGTGCTATGAATGTATGCAGATCTTTTCATGAGTATCTGTTTTACATTAATGAATGCTTGGAAACTGTAGCAAGCAATAAATAGACAGAGGAGAAATCCCATGACTGCATCTCTTTCCCATTCTCCACCAAGCCCTCACATGCAGCAGAAATGTCAACTGTGGATGGTGTTAGTATTACCCCACAGCTCTCTTGTGCTGATGGAGGGATCCAGCTAATCATAGAATCATAGAATCATAGAATCATTAAGGTTGGAAGAGACCTCCAAGATCATCGAGTCCAACCGTCAGCCCAACACCACCATGCCTACTAAACCATGTCCCTAAGCGCC
>NW_008825080.1:3810942-3814024 GCF_000699105.1 Pygoscelis adeliae
CCCAACTTGGTGTTGTCTGCAAACTTACTGAGGGTGCACTCGATCCCCTCATCCAGATCATTGATAAAGATATTGAACAAGACTGGCCCCAAAACTGAGCCCTGGGGAACAACGCTCGTGACCGGCTGCCAACTGGATTGAACTCCATTCACCAATGGACATTTTTATAAGACAGATAATTATTTCCTGTCCTTATTCTTCTTTCTGAAAAGTGTCCTTTTCCTCCCTCCTGGTATTTCTCTGCCATTCACATACTCCTGGTCTGCTCACCTCTTCCATCATCATGTGTGCAGTATCAATTCCTTTTTCTTCCCATTCTTTTTCTCTGCCTTCTGCAATCTCTCAATGTCTCTTCAGAGCATTCCTAAATTTCATTCTGCTTTCTGTCCTTCTGGCAATGGAGGAGAGGTAGTGAATTACTAGAAAGGAGTGGGACAAGGACTACAGAGCAGCCGCCTTTGCTTTCGGTCTACGCTTCTCTCAGAACGAAACTTTCCCCTTTATATCAGAGGAAGGGAAAGGTGTTGCTCAGCTTCAGGCTGCTAAATGAGACAGGGTGCGTTGGCCTCAACATCATTAATGGCTTCCCAGCCACCTCAGTTCCATTACAAACACCAATTAGTCCGGTGTTCTGCTCCTCAGCTTTTATTTTTGTCTCTTCTAGCCTTCCCTTTTCCCTCAGATAATGGAGGAACTGTTAGGAGTTTCACAGCCTCACAAAGACCAGTCTTATAACCCACAAATTTCAGGGGGGGGGAAAAAGTGACAAATTTTAATTGGACTATCAGTCTACACTGATTTGTATTGGCTCACATTTTCAAGGATGTCTCTGTAAAAGAAAGGATCTCCTATTTGACATGGATGCTAAGATTAACTTTGACATTTAGAACATTTCACAACCAGTATTGACTTTGTAGGTCATCAGAGCCATCTGGGGCCTGATTCTGTAACTGCTTTTAACAGCAGTTAATGTTTTCTAAGACTGAACATGTTATGAGCAGTGAATGGAAGTAGATTCACACCTAATATTAGATGTGTATCAACTGAATACATCTAGAAGATCTTGTAATTTTTTTTTCTTCCTTTTGAAGGCATATGACCACCCTGAATTTCAGAATTAGCAAGGCACAACTGTTCCTGGATTGCAAGGTAGCAGAGATTTCCAGTCACTTCCATTTGTTTAAGAGGTTGTAGCCTTTATTCTCATTGCTCCGATACGGACCTTGTGCAGTTATTCTTCCCATTATAAATTCTGCTGGAGGATTTCAGAGCTTTCTTTCTGAGATTGCTTTGAAGTCCACCAGCAGTATGCGAGTAGTTCAGAGCACGATTTATTATCTAATTAGCATTGCTGTCCATAAGGAATACATTATCTCTTTTCCCACAGACTTCTTATTTGCTTGCAGGTCAGTTTGTGATGCCAACTTTAATCTATAAATTGCTACATGGTTTTAGTCAATTGTACCTCAGAAACAAGTTCTGCCCCTACTGCGATTTCAACAGCTCTGAGCTTGTTAGCTCTCTTGCCACTGTGTGTGGCATAGCTCTCCTCTTCCGGTATGTGGTGGGACTCCCCATTCCCCTGGTCCATGGTACAGGCTCTCCTCAAAGCAGGTCCTCACAATAAGGCATTACGGCCTTGAAGTCTCTTTCCCACTGTTCCGGAGTTTGTGATATAGCACTCTGTTCTATGATCTGACTCCCTTCTGTTTCTACGGGGTTTATGTTTAACTCCCTTCCTAAAGGTACGTGTGTGTGTGTGTGTGTGTGTATGTGTGTATGTGTGTATGTGTGTATACCTATTCCTGTCTCTCATCAATTACGATGAGCAGCTGGAGATGGGAGACCACAACCACATTCAGGAGAACTCAAACAAACTCTCCACTCTGATTCTCAAAGGAACAACAATCAATGTATGTAACAGGGACTCCTCCACTCATATTCTGTGATGCCTCACAGTCTGACGTTGTAAGTTTTGGGGCTAAGTCCGGATCTGTACATCTAATGTTCAATTTATTGTGCCAGGCTTATTCTCTAATCCCAGAAATGCTTCTCAGCAGCCCAGGCTAGATCAGCATTGACACATTAACCAGCTCTGTTCTGTATGTTTCCTGGAATAATCTGTCCAGATTGCTTGGCACTGACTGCATTCTCTACATTTTCTGGAGCTGGTGAACCTTAACAGCAAGTTAACAATTTCTGCACATCTGTTCTGCAAAGTGAGTGTTTGGGCTACAATCCTGGGGACATTTCTTGCTGAGATCTCAGCTGTGCCATGTTTGGCCCATCATGCTGCTCTAGTTTATGACCAAAACTGAATGGGCTGGCAGCCTGTAGTAACTTCCACTGCTAGAGTTACTCAGTGAGACAAATTTTCTAAACACCAATTCTTAGATTCTTGTGTGTTTGTGCACATGCTATATAAAGTAGAAACTATCTGGAATACATGAAACTACAAATTAATTCTAAGCAGGAAAGTTTTAGTAGATTTTACATTTGTTTCAAAAAATATTATGGGTAACAGGGCAGACCACATACTGCTCAGTGCACAAATATTTGCCAGAATAAACCTAAATAGCATAGGTGACTCTATTTACCCTGAATATTCCAGCAAAATGATGATGAAACTGCAATCCATAACTGAACCAGCAAGTGGTACTATTCTGAACAATATGTGAACAGAGGCCAAATAGTCCAAGCCAGCAGTAACAGGAGGTGATTGGAGGAGTCTGGAGGCAGCAACTGGAAGTCGATGGCAATACTGTCTTATGCCTCAAAAAAGGGTTACTTCAGAAGAGTAAAACAATCATAAAATTACAGAGTGACATAAAATATTATTGTGTATAGTATTGTCTATTATTGTGCATAGTAATGTGAAAAAAGATATCATGATGAATTACTAACATTGGTGTGTTCAGATTATTTATTCGTTTCTTAACAACTTATTGCTTAAGCATTAAACACTGTAGTGTCTTAAACAGGTTATGTTCAAGCCTGTAATATAAAGAAGGAAAATGGGACTGGTGAAGTAACAAATAAGCAAGAAGAAAGTAACCCACAAAGTAATAAATTATTAGAAGAG
>NW_008825080.1:3814051-3829258 GCF_000699105.1 Pygoscelis adeliae
AGGGCTATGTTCAAATTTACCTCCTAGTTTTTATTTAGCTTGCATATTTAATCTGATGCTTTCTTTAGCCAAATAGTATGAATCTAATATTTGTGTAGTACAGCTTTATTAAGGTTCAGTGTTTTTGCAGCACCTAGAACTTGGATTTATATTTTTTACCTAAAGTTCTGCCATTTTCTCCTGAAGTTCCTTGCCATTTCAGTAAGTCAGGAAGGAGAGGAGGAGACTAATTTTCTTTTGGTATCTGTCACAGGTGAGTTATTAAGAAGTCATCGTTGTGGGGTTAACTAAAAGGGTTTTATTAACGATTAAATGATGATCCAATTATAATTAATTAATGACTGAATGATAATCAAATGGTGATTAAGCAATAATTGAATGGTAATTAAACAGTGATTTAACAATGATTTGACAATGATTTAAATGGTGATTTAAACAATAATTTAGCTGGCAGTCAAACACTTTACTACTTACTACACTTCTAATAATTAATCTATAGCTGGATATATAAATGTCACTAGCATACAAAATAGCCTAGTGTAAAATGTCACTTACCTTGTTATAGATACCAGATACCAGGTAAGGGGTCTTTCAACCTTGAGGAGTAACCTTGAGAGGTGTCCCTGCTCAAGGGGAGATCACCACTATGCAGCCTGCTGCCATGCAGGAGAGCTCAATGGGCTTGGGGGGCTACAGATATCTACAGCGTAAAGTGATTGACTTGTAATCAGCCCCCCCTTTGGTGTACGTGCAGTTGTGCAGCTGTAGTTTTAGTTTTGTTTAGTCCCAGCTCAGGCTGGTACTATTAGCTCCTGATAAGCCATGCCTTATACTCTTTGGTTCCTGAGAAGATATGGTCTAGCACAGTTCTCAAGATTTGCACAGCAGGGCTGATTTCAGTCAGGCCTACCTGTTGGTGATGCCTGAATGAAATTACGGCTCACTCAGTCAGGGTGGGAGCATCCGTCAGAGTATCCTTGTGTAAAAAAAAAAAAACCTTTTTTTTTTCTTTTTTTCTTTCTTTCTCCACAAAGTCAGTCTGATATGCTGATAAACATTTGGAGTCCACTCTGACTTTAAATGAAGGCAGCATCGCCAGGTGTGGGTTATACACTCTATATAGCATAGCATAAAAAAAGGTTGCTTAAGCTTACATTTAGTTTTGATGTTGCTTTCGGCCAATTACCAAGGAGCCACAATTGTTAAATGGGGTGCCAACAATTAGATTTTAACAGAATACACTTTTGTTCCTTCTGTTCACCTTTGGTATTTCAGATTTTAAGACTTTGTTGCTTTAAACTTCTGCCTACAACCGAGAAAATTAAAATCTCTCTGTATCTGAAAGCCAAGATCCTTCTCTTACACTGATTCCAGGAGTTAGTGCCTACGTGACATATTGTGAGTGTGTCAGTAAAATCCTGAGATCTGGCAATAAGGTTCACCCAGAAATTCTGTGCTGCAGCCAAAACCAGCATAGCTTAATTAAACCTAATTCTCACTGCATCTCATTAGCAATAGTTCGCATTAGTGGCTTTCCACCATTAGGTGCCTAAATACTGAAGCTTTTGGTGTGTTATAAAAACCTGGGGAGTCATACAGATGGCAGAGCACACACTAAAAGGTGGATGTCTGAATCATGCTGTGATTTACACAGGCTGAGCCCCACATGAACACTGTTTTTTCTCTTCTCCCTCACACAGAGACAGAAGAAGGAGACTTCAGGCTCCACCTGTGTGAATCAGCCCACCAAACTGGGGGCAGGAGCCCCATTTCTGCCTCTGAGCTTGAGGGAGACACAAATAAATGTACTAGAAAGGTAAGGACAGTTAGACACGAATGTCTTCAGTGACTATATTAGAATTGAGTTGTGAAAGAGTCTCACATTTCCAGTAGAGATGGAGATATATTTAGAAAGAAACCTCATAAATTTCCTTTTTTTTTTTTTTACTGCAACAGGGACAAAACCTATCAGCCACCCAGCCAAATTATAGCTAGATTTGAGAGGACTTTTCCTGTGCCACTCGAGTCTCATCCTCATTTTTGTTTCTGCTGCTGTATATTTTCATTTATGTACATGCAAGTTCCTTAAGAAAATGTTTACTTAAGTTTGACAGTTGGCAGCTTTACAGAACTAAACCAAACTAACTTTCTCCAGAACAGCACTATTTTGCATGTTCCCTGGTGACTGGATAATGTGAAATACTTTACATGAAATTCTAATTAAGTTTAAATTAAAATTCTTTAGGTTTTTAAAAGGAGATGAAACACTTTGTTGCCTCTTTCATTTCAATGTCATATTTGACAGCCTGCCTGATCAAGCCAACATCATTTACACACTTTATATTGTTATTTTTTGTGGCCCTAAGACCTTAGAAAAATGACACCGTTCAAATAACTCCCACCTTTCTTTGCTTAAAACTATCTCCTCCTAAGTTTAGGGTCACAAACTTTACAAAGAATAAATAAATGCAATAATCTTGTCATATAAAGGTTCACACCTTCACAGTGCTGAAATTTTTTCTAAAAACATGGCTAAACAGGAAAATTTGTATACAGATTTAGGTTATTATACTATAGCCTATATCTAGGGCTAGGTTCTAGCTTCCATTACATTTCTACAGCACCACAGCTGTCCGTACAGTTAGATGAATCTGAAGGAGTATGGGCACCCTTCAATGCGCTTGGGTTGTTCATGCAATGACCACATCCATCAGAGTACAGCATTGTGGGAAGCATGGCCCATGGAGGCACAGCCCAGAAGTCTGCAGTGAAGTGTTGCCAAGGCTCACAGGTTAAGGGGAAAGGCAGTCCAAGGCTATTCTTTTTCTCTCTCTTCCCAGCACATCCTAAGGATAGGGAATGATGTTTCAGTCCCTCTGTATGATCTTCATAAAGATGTAGTGAGTTTTTCAGCCATGCAAATGTGAAAATATGTTTTTCACAGATCTTTGAAAATTAGGCTTTGAGTTGGCTCATGTATAAAACAAAGATGTAGCAATGTGCAGAAAAGGTGGCATGTTTCCAATTGCTTTATGGAGTAGTGCTACCAACTTGCCATTTGGAGGTACCTAGAAAGCTCCTCTTTCCACCTCCTCATGCCTATTCCAAGTTCCTCATGGCTTCTGCAGGTGATTCTGGTCTCACTGTACTCTTGTTTCTTTTAACTTGGCATCATGGACGAGCTAACTAGTTATTCTTAATGAGATGACACTGTACTACCAGCTCAAATGGTTACTGGTTTGATGTCTTAAGGGCAGCGTCTTAAAAGGATGACATTATTAACAGCATGACTTTAATACATGCAAGACCAAAAGTAAACCAGTAGGAGCACGTATTATTTCAGTGGAATATATCCACATTTTTATATGGGAGAAGAATATGGATTTATTTACTAAGTTAAAATGTTCTGCATTGCTAAAATTCAGAGGAAGTCCATTTCAGTTATAAAGAATCTACTTTAGATCTGCCATTTTACACATTATGCCTGTAGGCATATGGGACCAAACATCATTTGGCTGGGTTTGCTTAGCTTGTCTTATATCAGTGGAGTTGCTGTGGCTGTAAGAATTGGAACTAGCTATAAAGTCCTAAAAGCTAAATTCTCAGCTCTTTTCTTCTTAAAAAAATCTATTCAGTTACCTCATTTAATAACCTGTAGCATTTTCAGACTGATAATACATAGCTGAACATGTTTTTCGATACCTTCAGATATTCTTTTCACACTGTCATGACTGGAACTCATGGCTTTGTCTTAGCTTCCTGAAGTAAAAACATCTAAGACACAAGTGTTTTTTAGGCCAGGTAAAAAATGAGTTTTAAAAAGTTAGCTTTTACTCTCCTTTTCTTTTCCTTCCCATTTGCTTTCATGGCTGCCACTCACAGATTTGCTTCATTGACCAAGAGTGTCTCTTGTCTCATGTTTCAGGAGGCTTATGGCTGATTATAGTCACCCAGACACTATGCTCCCTCCGTGAAACTGCTTCAGATCTATTCCTGTAAATCTAATTGGTTTTATCCTTGATTATTGCCTCTGCCTTTCTCAAAGTTTCTGGAATGCAAATGGAACTGCCCATTTTCTTGCATATACCAAAAAACACATTCTGATGTCTGAATTATCCCATTGAGCTCCTGTGTGGATTTCAAGAGGTCCTCTCCAGACACACCCCCGCAGTGATCTCTACTACCTGTAGACAACCTCTTATTTTAAGACATGCTAATGTTGCTTAATGCCACCAGAAATAAAAGGTTAAAGCCGAGGCAAGCGGAAAGCAAAACACGATATTGCCCAGGACACGTTACCTGCAATATGTTGTTTCCCATGGGACAGTAACTGTTGAAGAGACTTTTACAGTCTGCATCAAAGTTTCTCATCATCTGTTTATCATTTTGCTCCTCTGTCCTTCCCAGTGGGGAATTTTTTAGTAAGTATTTTGCTTTATCAATTTTACTACAGCTGATGAATCTCCTGTTTCTCCCCTTCAACTTTAGAAAGGGCCAAATCATGTTTTTTCCTGCTTCGAAGCTGCTTCAAAACTGGCATTAATCCCAAAACTGGCATTAATCCCTATATGCCAAACTGCTTCTTTCTCTGGATATGTGTTTTACGGAAGTGTATCACCTGATCAGGAAAGAGATGGCCAGTTTCATGAGTCATGGTTACTGTGGGAAAAGGACATCTCTAAGAGGCCTGGCTCCTAATGGTCCAGATCAAGGAGGCTGTTAAAACATGCCACAGTGTCTTGCTGCCTTGTGTAACAGTTCTGCTTTGTGTGAAATCACAGTTTGATATATAGACAGTTAATGTCTGTGCCTTGTCACCCAACATGGAGTCAGAAGGAGCCTGGGATGAGCTCCTGGATCCCACCCCACATCCATAATTAAGTATAATGGGAATCTTCAGGGAACAGAATCCTGTTGCTGCAGGGAAGTGACTATTTTGTGATGTTTTTCTGGATTCTTTCTGTGAAAGGTGACTCCTGCAGGATTTCTCTTTTGATGAGGAAATAGCTCTTTGTTTTTGCTCTTGTATTTCCAGCTGGAAATTCCACAGCTTTAATGTCATCCGACACTGAGGGGACAGACAGGTTCTTTTAGGGATCCTTGGCAGAATGATGATGGCACTAAATTGTCATTACAATTAAAGCTTTATTTTCTTGACAGGATTTTATTATTAGTATAGCACAGAATTTATGTGCTATAAATGGCACAGGATTTCTACAAGCAGAATCAATGTAGTACAACCTATAAGTAGCATAATACAGAATTTATAATACAACTTAACTTATGATTTCTAATTACCTGGACCCTCTGCAGATCATGTCAGATCTTAATACATGGTTTACTGTATCAATATAATTATCACAATCTAGACTTGAAAATCATATGAAAGAATATGAGTCACTCAGTCCTTGGAGGAAGCAGAGGATGGTCGTTGCGTCCCCGGCCACCGTGGGGTCACAGGTCTCACTGGCCAGCAGTGGTTCTGGTCCAGGCTCCCCACTTAGGACTTGTAACTACTTGATTTTACAGACAGTGCTCTGGGTGCTGTTACACTTCCCTGTTCTGCGAGGGGGTCATCACCACCACCTGGCTGGCTGGGTTGCCTGGGACCTTCAAGGCCGGTGAGGAAGGGGATAATCAGCCTGGTGCCCAGGAGCATTGAGGCTGGTAGGGAGGGGAAGAAGAAATCTGTTTGGTTTGTCTACTTGGTTCACAAGACCTTCAGGACCTGATAATGAGGGAAAGGGAACGAATACGTGACTCACTTGGTCACAGAGAATGGCTGCTTGCCTCATAAAATGGCGTTAGTTATGCTAACCACATTACCAGGGGTCGGCATACTGGTCACATTTAACAATCAGGAAGCTCCTGGGAATGGAATAATTTGCTTTTCAGAGGCTCTGTCATGTTTTTTATCCTTTGCTTGCTTGTTTGTTTTTTTATAAAAGCTGTCCTATAAGTGTGGGTCCTTTCATTTTAAGAGAGTATATGGCATAATCTGACCTTGAACAAAGTCTCCCAAACATGGACTTCATCACAGTCTGTAGAGACAAAAGGGAACCAGTGGTCTCCGTGTGATCTTTGTTACTTCTGTCTTCTGTAGAAAACACATCTGGGTCGAAAAGTCATAGAGCTAGAACGATATAAGAGGGTATACATTTGCCAAATTCTTACTCTTCCACAAAAATCAGCTTATGGCTTCAGATTGGCACATAGCATGGGGATAGATGGGCGTTGATGACAGAATGACCCTTAAAGTCATCCTCACATTTTTGCCTCCACCCACAGTTGTTGCTTTATTAATCTAGATTGCTTTGGATCCCCTGCAATGACCACTGCACTAGATTTCACAGTGCAGATGTAAGGGGGGAGTAGTTTGATCAAGCAGAATCTAAGAACCCACTGGTCACATTCTCAGCACACTCTATTCCTGGCTGCCGGTTGTTCACTGATTTGGGTCTCCAAAGCCTGACATCTGTTTACAGCTTAGCCAAAATTAAGGGTTTTTTTAAATTTGTGATGCAGCCAAATATCTAACAGAGACAGATTTTAAACTACCTGATTCATTCACTGCTTGACCTTGATTAATTCTGAACTTCCTTTAGCGATTTCATTTAGGAAGTTTACTTGAGATTTATGCAGGTAGACCAAAGACTGGAATTTGCTCCCTGTGGTCACTCTGTTTACATGTATGTATTTCTAGCTATGTTGTGCTCATTACCAAGAGAGCTAAGCTCTTACGAAATACTATAGAATTCCCTTTGACATCAGGCATAGTGTGGGCACTATATGTCATTAAAAACAATGTGAGCTTATCTGCATGCATAGAGAATGGAAGATATAAAAATGAATGGAATAATAGAATTATTGTGTTTAACATGCTTCATATTTAGAATCATTTCAGAACTGGTGACATTTTAAGTTTGAGTCAAACTTTTTTAACAATCTTGTTCTAAAGTCAATTCCCAGAAGATTACCTGCTTCAGATGCTGTTGAAGGGGAATGACTCCTATAGCACCTCTATCACCACTGTATATAATGCCAAAAAGAAGGGCTCAGGGAATCTGATTCTGCAAATTATTCCACCTAGTATCTTCACAGACCTCCACAGAAGCCGACAGCATTGTCCATGAGTTCAAAATCTATCCTCAAGTGGTAACGTATGCTAAAGGATCACAGGCTCACAGTGTTAGGCTGTTCAGTGATTTATCTGAATACCTTTATTGGATCTGTCACTCCTTTTCCAAGTGGATAGGCACCCCTCACACAAATTCCTCACAGACCTAAAAGCGACATTAATCTGCACCCTCAAAGGAGCCTGAGCTCTGTTCTTCAGGCTTTTCAGAGTATCTCAGAAACAGGTTCCTTGTTTCTGAAAACAAGCTTGTTGTCTGAAAACAAGCAGTGAATTATCACTGAGAAGGAGCTGTGGTGCTCCAAGTGGCCTCCCAGTCCAAAGCAGCCAGCATTGCTGCTGGTCCCTGAACACACCAGGTGCAAGCAGAGGGCTTCAGGCTCCAGGAATGCATATCCTGCACATGACACTTTCATCTTAAGAGAGTATATGGCATAATCTGACCTTGAACAAAGTCTCCCAAACATGGACTTCATCACAGTCTATAGAGACAAAAAGGAACCAGTGGTCTCTGTGTGATCTTTGTTACTTCTGTCTTCTGTAGAAAACACACCTGGGTCGGAAAGTCATAGAGCTAGAACAATATAAGAGGGTATATATTTGCCAAATTCTTACTCTTCCACAAAAATTACATTTGCCACATGCCAATACATAACCATAATACATTTCATTTAATAGCACATATTAGTGTTTATGTTCAAAGTTAAAACTTATATGCTGCGTTATTCAGCAACAATAATACACAAGCTGGCATTCCAGGGCTACAGCCCTTGCCACTTAGTCCCTATGGGTACAGAAAGAAGATCATAAGTACATATAATCTTGCCAGTTTCTATGGGTAAAGCAAGGATCAGAGTGAGTACAATACTTTGAACTGCAACAGTTTGAAGGACCCTCCACTGTAACAGCAAGGAAATGCGTTTTGCATAACTGAAAGTAATTACCTAACGCACCCCAAATGTTAAAAATGTATAGTGCATTTTTAAATTGTTAGAAAACTGTTAGAAGATCTCTTTCTTAAATGGTATAAACATGTCTATGATTAATTACCTCCATAATTAAAAAAAAAGTGCTAATATGCTGGTTGGAAACACTCAGGAAAATCAACACCTACATTTCTTCCTCTGTTTAGGAATGAAAAAGACAATGTGATAAAGCCAGCTAACTTTTCAAAAACAAAAAAAAAGCCCTTTATATTTGAGAACTGGCAATATTTTCACAGAACTTTTTTTTTCTTTAAGGTGTGTGTTCAGCTGGAAAACATCCTATTCAAATGCTACTACTGGATACTATACAGAAACTGAAATGACATTTTCAATATATTTACTGAACTCAAGCACTCCAGTGCTGCTTTTTTTTTTTTTTTTTTTTTTTTAGTTCAGTAACATTTCTACAGGTAATAACTATGTAACAAAGGAAATAATTTTCTTTGGCTAAAATTCCCAAATCAGTCTCACAACCTTCAATCCATGCAAACCCTCATTTTAATTTCATGTAAATATGCAGTTTACACATTTGATATATAATGTGTGGCCTTTAGTACTATATTTCAGATTGCCAGTGTTTCAATAAACCAGAGGAAAATAGAGCCATCTGCAATCTGTAGGCTGAGCATAGAAATAAAATTGTGCTTTAATGCAACCGTGAAACTGTGGCATTCCAAAAATGGCATATTGCAATGTGTCCTAGAGCATTAGATATCCGTTAATCTTTTAGCAGCTTTTTGAGCAGGACATCTCTTTGAGCATGAATGCTTGTTTCCAAAGAGACCATGCCCTTGTCTTAGGGGGGGAGGTTATGAAGACTACTGAAGAAATTTGTCAGGACACCAGATTTATTATCCTTCTCTTTTTCAAAATGTACCATGTAATCACTAATCTCTGGAAAACTTTGATTTAACATGTCATCTAAAAGATATTGCTGTATTATTACTAGCACACTAGCCAGAATGCAAAATACAAGGGTGTGAGTAGAAGGAATGTGCCCCAGATTTTCAGACATGACTGGCTACAATCTCCTGACATAGCAGTGACAGTGGCACCTTCCAGACAAACTGTATCCTGTATGTTTAACTGTATTATCTCCCCTAGCATAATTTTCAAGGATTAAAAAGCTGAAGCTTTACGAATATAGTTTTAGAGAAGCAGATGTTTTGTTGAGATAAAACATCTATTACAGTAATTTCAAATGCCTGCAGTTTTCACATCCTTAAAATCTTTTGACTGGAAATAAGGATCTGTAGCAAATTTAAGCCTACTGTCAACAGACTTCGCTTTTTACACAGTAGAAGTTTTTTGCAAACATGCAGGATCGCCGATGGAAAACCACTACTTGTCGACCCAAGTGTTAGGGCCTTTTAGACCTGATCCCTGGAACCCGGCAGCATAGTATCAGGTCAAGAGACTTCAGAGAAAGAAATCAAAATGGCAAGACACTATTTATTCATCATAAACTAGGAATACCAGAATAGGGTGTTCACCTCTTCTCAAGCCAGCTGTATGTGTGCTGCAGATACAATATATTGCCTATTCCCTTTTTAATGTGACTTAATTTCTTCCCATTCTTCCAAGTGATAATGACAAAAAAAAGTATCATGTCCTTTTCAGTCCTGGTTACAGCATACTCATTTATGGTTAGTCTTTACAGGTGTCTGCATAATCAGTTTCACAATATACTTCTGGTTTTTTCCTTAAGAATAGGGCTTGGAATGCCATGCTTTCAAGATGTGAAATGGCACATCATATGAAACAAAATCCATTGGCTAAAGGAATTTTAGAGTGTTATAAGATTATATTTCATTTTATAATGTCAAAGGTTCCATAGGCAAAAATTTGCAACAGTTAACAAGTATGACCTTTAAATTAGTCACATGAAATTCAAGGCATAAACTTTAATATTCACTCATGAACAACATGTTTTTGCCTAAAAAATCTGGTAGAAGGAATGAATCCACCAGTCCTTATTAATATCACATTGGTGAGTGATACCAGAGTGGTGGTTCAAATCTATAGCACTAACTTGAGTAAGTAAGAGAGCAGAATCAGGCCAAATGAAAAAGAAGATCCTTAAAATAGTTAGATTTCAGCTCCTAAATCAATCATTGGACATTTCCAGTGATAAGTATGTGAGTAAACCTCTGCTGTTCAGCTCAGTTCTTCAGCACATGTTTACTTTGGAAAACCTGATGTGCTGAATCATGATGAAAAGAATCTTGTTAGACCTGTTCATAAATTTGTACCATATATAAGTAGATGATAGTCAAAGAACTTTTTTTTTTAATTGTTTCAATTGCAGCATAGAACTTAGAGTCCTTGTTAGCTACTTTAGATCAATGGTGTTTGAAAATGGATTTGTCAAAAAGGATAAAAATAACACGTAAGAGAATACACTTTGAAAATGAATCAGTTTTGGAAGACCAAGGATCACCTCTACTGTCACCTACACAAATACTTATAAGAATCGCAAAATATGCAGATATGTCAAAGATACCTCCCACAGCTTAGGCATAGAATCCAAAAGTGAGGTATGTACACTATAAGATGTGCAACCTTTTCCACTAGTGCATCTCATTGAAAGCTAAATGTAAATGTAATATCTTACAATTCACCAAAGCTAAAATAACTATGTACCTAAGAGTTCTACTGATTTTAACGGATTCATTTGGCATCACCAGATACTATTTTGATGTAACATGTTTTATAAGACTGAAAAATCTATGAAGTCAAAACAGTCCAAAGCAGTAACCTTTGCTTTTCAACGTGCTAATCCTACCCTCCGAGCTCTAAAGAATATTTTAAAGTTCCATTTAATTCAGCAAGAACTAGGTATATATTCCAAGCCATGCATATGATACTTCTACAGAAATTGCTGATGCTGAAATGCTGTTTATACTTTTAGTATCTGCATTTGAAAAAGGATGCTGAAAAAAATAAATAGGAGGTAAGAATTAACCTCTGTGTGACTGAATGAGTCAGACCCTGTTAAAGTGGGTCCAGAAGAGGGCCACGAAAATGATCAGGGGGATGGAAGACCTCTCCTATGAAGAAAGGCTGAGAGAGTTGGGGTTGTTCAGCCTAGAGAAGAGAAGGCTTCGGGGAGACCTTACTGCAGCCTATCAGTACTTAAAGGGGGCTTCTGAAAAAGATGGCGGCAAACTTTTTAGCAGGGCCTGTTGTGACAAGATAAGGGAAATGGCTTTGAACTAAAGGGGGGTAGATTTAGACTAGATATAAGGAAGAAGCTTTTTATGCTGAGGGTGGTGAAGCACTGGCACAGGTTTCCCAGAGAGGTGGTGGATGCCCCATCCCTGGAAACGTTCAAGGTCAGGTTGGACGGGGCTCTGAGCAACCTGATCTAGTTGAAGATGTCCCTGCCCATGGCAGGGGGGTTGGACTAGATGATCTTTAGAGGTCCCTTGCAACCCAAACTATTCTATGATTCTATGATTCCATAAAATATATACCAGCCTTAAGTATTTGCTTTTTGTTTATGTTTCAATTTTTGGGATGCAAGATGAGCAATTTGGTTTTTCTTGATATTAATATCCCTTTTGGGAGCTGGGTTAATGAAATAGTAAAATAGGTGTTACCATCTCATGAACTTCAATAGTTAGATTTTTTGCTGTATTCTGTGTATATACACACTTTTTTTTCCTGTTTGAGTTGGTTTTTTTTCTACAAAATAAGCTAAGGAAAATGCAGCGGTACTCCACATGACTCAAAAGTAAGATTGTTTTAATGTCAGACTTTTCTATACCATAAAAAAAAATAGATGCCATTTAATGCATCCTCTTAAGGAGGATTTCATTCATATTGATGTCACCTTACATTTACATTGATAGGCATCTCTGTTACCTGCGAATTTTTCACACTCTTTAAGAACCACATTCTCTATGGTTCACTATTTATGAAATGAGGTCTTCAACAAGATTTTACAGTTAATTGCTGAGCTTCTGTCCTTTGTTTCAGCATTTCTGTGATAAGTGTGGAACTGGAGACATAGACTGGAGCACTGGTGAGAGCAATATTATGACTGTGAAGGCACTGAAGAAGACAGTTGTGTGCTGTCCTCTTAGGATAAATTCACTGGAGGGTGTGCAAACCTGGGAGGACCAATTGTGCCTAACTTGAAAATCCATGAGTTGCTGTGGTTTCCATGGGCTGCATGTTATGAACAGAGCCTCTGCAAAGCACAGATAAAAAATGTATCTGCATCTTACAGTTTTCCCAAATTTACTGAAACCAGGGGTTGACAGGCCCAATCCAGTACCCTACATTGCTATGTGTAATGGTTATCAACTTCAAACAAGCCAAGTATTTGCTGGTTTTCTTTTTCAAATGGAAAATTAATGTACACATGGAAATCAACCATAGATCTTTAAAGTTCCATTTGGTGGCTAATTCCACAGAATTACAGTGAGAGCATGGAAATTAAACCAGCCTCTCGCTCCCTGCAGAGCCAGTCATCTCTTACAATTCTAACACTGAATGGATTAGCTGAAACAGTGCCATTCCTTATTTTATATTCAGCTACTGTCTACATGGTTAAGTAATAAAAATTATAATTTTTGAGAAAAAATGTACCAGATAAAATGCAGTTTACAGTAGGTTGCCAGACAACAGATCAAGATAGAAACAATAGTTTCTTACTGGAAATGATCTTGAACTAAAGGTTAAGCAGAAGAATGTGTGGGAAACCTTGGCAACTCTCTTTCACTAAATAGCAATTTAGAAAAAAATCTTGTTTATTGCAGATTTCAGAATAATAAATGAAGATTAGTTACTTTCTTACAATTAATCTATTTTTTAACAAAGAGGACAAAAGTTATTTTTGCTAGAAGTGATTCTTTATGTCTTAGAGATCTATGCAGTCACTTTTCTAGGTTCTAGTATCTAGCTATAATAAAATATCTAGTTATTACAGCATTTTCCAGGGTTTTCTACATATCAGAAATTAAATAGTTTGAAACACATCTTTGTGTGACAATGGTAGAATCTGAAAGAATTAGTAAAAATTAGTGAGTTGGGATGCTTAGAGGGCAGTATTGTTAAAACCAAAACACCTATTTTACTTTCTCTCTTATTATTTAAATGTCACTATGTGCTAGCACTGTACAGCTGGAAATAATAACCATCCTCAATTACCTCATCTTTGATGCTTGCCAAAAAGTACATGCAATAGCATGTTTAATTCATCATGTTTTGTTTGTACATTAATAAAAGGAAATTGCACAGACAGGAACTGCGAAGTACTGTATAGGAGAAGTAATGAGTAGACAGCAAAAGGTCTGGTTTGGAAGTTCAATGTTCATTTACAAGCTATGGACCTAAAATAAAGTATGGCTCAAAGCAAACTGTGGCTGTGCATTCAATATTTGCAAAATAAATTAAAAGTATAGTTCCATTTCTTTAAACTTTTATTTTAAATGAGTAACCTTTTCTTCTGGAAGCAGTGCTAAAACCTTCAGCTGGACTACCAAGTCGTTAGCTGATTCATTGATAACCTTTGTAAGAATTTTCTGAACAGGTTCTATAAAAGATCTGGGTTAAAATTGACAAGTAAAGCCAGAAGCTATCACCTAGCGTTGAATTTGGTGTATTGTATTCTAAGGGTAGTTGTTCCTATTTTATTCTGTTGAAACAATGGAAAACAATGGAGGTATCTTCTGAAAGAAAAGTATAAATCAGGTACTTTTAACTTCAGAAATTTAAACTCTCTGTGATTGACAGTTTTTGTACCCTTTTCATTTTTGTCAAATCTCATTTTCATTTGCTGTTCTCAGACTGTTGAGGTCTTGGGAAACCTTTCAGTCAAAGGAAAAGGAAAAAGACAACTAGGAGCAGAATTAACACTTTTCTTTATTATTATCAAGCTTCACCAGCACCCAAGTATGGGAACGAAGTGGAGAAAGAAAGAACTGGGAATAAAGTTTAGGTTTTATTTGTATCTTTGCACAGAAAGGAGCTGCTTCAGCTCATTCCCAACAGAAAATACAGTTTTCAGTAACTCTTAAAATGAGAAAATTTAGCAGAACCCTAAAGTAACACCTGAACCCTAAGCTTCTAATGAGCTCTTCTGGGAATCAATCCTTCCAACTATTAAAATGCAGAAATTTTTCTTTCTTGTGGCACAAAGTGGATGCCAGCTATTGTGCTGCGATGAACTTGGGAATCCCTGCCAGTGTGCAGAAAAAGATGCAAGGTTGTACTCTGTGTCACAAGTGCAGGCAGGGGCTCAGGTGCAGTCTGTCACTTCGGGTTGTCTCAAGCAACCTCTGTGTCTTTTCCTTCTGCAGAGGTACACAGCAAACAAAAAGAGAGTAGAAGGAGGCACAGCTGAAAAAGGGGGCACTTCTGAAAAGGCACAGTCCTTATGGTTTAAGAAGGAATTTAGGTAGCCTTTCTCAAGCAGTACTCATCTTTCCTTCCTTGAGTGCTCTGATGCACTCTTTGCTCCTCCATCTGCAAATCAGAGACAAATATAGCACATAATTCCAAAACCCAATTAAGTCTAGTATAGAAGTAAATTTAAGAGTTCAAAACATAGGCTAAATTGATCAACTGCAGATTATTCCTGTTGAATTGGAGTAGTTTATTGTAATAGGCCAAGGAATATGAAATCTCACAGTGAAGGGAAGTCAGGATTTCTTCATATGCAATGTTTGCTGTGGATTAACTGGAATTACATCATGTTAAACTGCCTTGAATCTGTTCTTTACATTCCCTCTGGTGTAAATAGCATGTCATTTTATCGTAGATTATTAATCCTTCTTTGAAAGTAGGTTTCCTGAGATATGATCTGTATTCATTCTAATGCAATCGCTGTGGGTGCTGAATCCTGAAACAGCTGTCACACTAGTAGTCCACTCTCTTTTGCTGGCTACCAAGGTCAGGTTGTCTGTTAATCTCTCAGTCATCCGTGATCATAATGCATGGGTATCACCTAACGGGTTTAAATATAAGCGCATGGACATTTGCATGCCTTTGGCCCAGAATCTACATAACTGTACTATAGCATTGAGATACACCTTGTACCTGAGTGTGAATTGCTCCTAAGATCTGACTGTCAGGGAA
>NW_008825080.1:3829292-3830569 GCF_000699105.1 Pygoscelis adeliae
TTCAGTGATCATTTAGCATACCCATGCACACTAGCACCTCCAAAGCAGGCATCACAGGCAGGACCCTATGCAACAAGAATATTAGGAACAGCAATAAGGCCCCTGGAATATCACTGCAGAGTGTAGAAACCCAGTTTCCATCCCTTTCTCTCCAATATGCAAAGGTACAACAGCCATCACTTGCGCATTATATATTCATTTGCTGCCCTTGTTCTTGCTATGGTTTTTTTTTTTTCTCCATATCATCTGTAAAAAAGGAAAGTCTTTCGCCAAAGCGGCTGATGGCAAAAATGAAAAGCTGCACAATCCTTTTGAAGCACATGGCATTTAAAGAAGAAATGTACCTGACTGCACCTACCTGGTTTCTTGGACAGAGAACTTTAATTTTCAGTGGTTTTTAACTTCATACTAATTGAAATCCTAATATTTATTATCATGCTGAAGATTTACAGCACTTGTCTTAGCAAGTTCATTGATCTTTATCTGTAAAAGATATCAGGGAATATCCATTTATACTCATTGGTGTCACTCTTCTACCAGTCACTGAAATGCCCAGTTTTATTTTATTACTGAATTTTGTTTGCACAACATTTGATAGAGTGAGTGCATGAATGGTAAAATCCTTTCATTACAACACATTTGAAGAATACATTTGCTGAATGCAAAAAGTGCATCCTTGACTGTTCAGCCGAGGAATTGCAACATTTTGAAGGATGCTCAAAACAAAACAAGCAGCAAGTATTACTCATAGCCTTCCAAGACATAGTGAAAATCTTTAGGGAAATTAATTCCTCTAGAATGAGTGGAGAGTCACACTGTCATCTGTGGGAACCCTCAGAAGAAAGTGACTCTCATCTCCTAAAACAGCCCAGAAACTGGTAGGATGCTTGTCGCATGGGACCTTTTCATATTGTCTGATTGATATCATTGAACCCAGGAAGATAATCTACATGGAATTGATCTGAACACCCCTGTCATCTTATGATCTGAGGTGGAGGTCAAGAATAGATACTTGAGTCCAATAAAGTTGGTATACAATTCAGTGTCACCTGTCATGAAAAGCCATAGATTACATTCCAAGAGTCAGGGCATGAGCACCTTTTTGACAAACTCTCTAAACCAAGAACTGCTAGAGATGGAAGAGGTATCCTGGAGAAGTATCACTACATGATGGTGTTTTTCCAATAATCTTCACCTCTGACTGCTTCAGAGGAAGCAGTCAATGACCTGCTATGCCACCTGGATGCTCACAAGTCTATGGGGCCGGATGGGATCCA
>NW_008825080.1:3831740-3853839 GCF_000699105.1 Pygoscelis adeliae
TGCCCAGGGAAGTGGTTGAGTCACCATCCCTGGAAGTATTTAAAAGACGGGTAGATGAGGCGCTTAGGGAGATGGTTTAGTAGGCATGGTGGTGTTGGGTTGACAGTTGGACTCGATAATCTTAGAGGTCTTTTCCAACCTTAATGATTCTATGATTCTATAATGATTCTATGATTCTATGAAATGCCTGCTGTTGGGCAGTGTTGGAAACAGGACACTGGGCTAGCAGGACCACTGGTCTAAGTATTGCACTTTTGTTTTTATGGCTGCCACAACTGCCTCAACATTTCCTATCGTCATTTCTACAGTCAGATAGCAATGTCCTTTTTCACATTGAAGGGAATGAACACTGCACCCCACTGAGGTGGGTCTAAAAGCAGCAAAACCACAGGTGATCTCTGTGAGGTGAGGAAGCTTGTCACCTCTGTGGAAACAATGTATTTGGGTCCAGAAAACATGTAGTTGAGCTATCGCTGTGTTGACACAAGAAGTGAAATGAAGTATTTAATCACAATTTTACAGTAAGATGTCTACACATTTAGTGAAGATACATTAAATCTACAACAAATTTCAGGTTTAGC
Source organism: Pygoscelis adeliae (assembly GCF_000699105.1). Taxonomy (NCBI): domain Eukaryota; kingdom Metazoa; phylum Chordata; class Aves; order Sphenisciformes; family Spheniscidae; genus Pygoscelis; species Pygoscelis adeliae. Next base: position 3,832,322 of record NW_008825080.1, read on the forward strand.
ATGCCATAAGCTCTTAGCTGTTTTCTTATATAAAATGTGATGAGGAACAAAAGGACAAAGAGATAATTACTGCTAGTTAGACATAAGGACATTTCCATGAAGCAATGCTTCATCAGTTGGAGGTTGGTTTTCACCAGATTTTAAGTGCTATTTAACATCATTTTACAGTTACATTTTGCAGCACATAGCCCTGGATGTAGTATTCTTAATCTGTAAAAACTGCAGAGATTTTTAAAGGCAGAAAAGTAAATAGAGAGGGATACTTGATGCCAGCTATAGACTCAAAGACCTCAGAGGTTGAGGATTGTGGTTGCTTATGTTCTTGCATAAGGCAAAGAGAGGTTTTGGAGGCTACAGCACAGATCTGAATGAAAATACACAAATCTTGATAGCCTGAAACATTTCCTCTAGAATAGTGTTACTTAAGAAAATTAAAAATAACTTAAGCTTCCCCCCTGCTCCCCTTCAATTTAGCATTATCAAGGGTACTTCTTGGGTCAATTCCTCATTATCTGTGGTCTCTGCACTCTGTGAATATTTGTTTTAGTGGCTTTCCTCTGAATATTTTTCTTTAGCTACCTGTATACACTGAGTGTTTGCTATATAGTTAATCACTTGTGTGAGTTCTGCTCTTTTCCTGATTGAGACTAACAGCCACATCTATGCTATTTTCATGGCAAAAATATAAACTTCATTGAGAATCTCCTTAAAAGGGTCACTTCAGAACTGTCATAACCATTTGTCTGAAATGTAAATACAATAATTTATAGCTTACTGAGACTTTTAGAAATAAAGTTTGAGAAAAAATTGCTAATGAACAAAATATTGTCAAAATTGTTAAAACCAAGATTTCATCTTATCAAAGTTTGCATCAAGTCTTTGTATCAGTCTTGAATGCCCAGGCTTAAAACCCAGGGTTTTGTACTTATATAGACAGGCAAGCAATTTGGATGGGAACTGTCAGGATTTGAATATTGCCTTTTAGCATGACTTCGTTTGATCAGTAAGGCCATCTGCAGTTTTCGACTATGAAAAAACTCAACAACAAGTCGAATGTATAATAGGTATTTGAAATCTGTGAGTCAATTATATCTCATAATTCCATGCAGGTGCACCAAGAATTATTTTTGCTTATGCAGGGAACATTATCATCTTCTATTCTGAAGCACATGTTAGCAACATTTCATTTTAGGGACTGCGCACTGAGATATGCATATCTCTGGATTGTTCTTTTTTTGTTTAGTTGTTTTGTTTTGTTTTGTTTTGTGTGTGGGTTTTTTGTTTGTTTGTTTTTTTGTTTGGTTGGTTTTGGGTTTTGTTTGATTTTTTTTTTTTTCTGGGGGCAGGGAATGAACTTCAAAGGGCCTGAGGGCATAGCCAAATCCAGGCTTGTGACAGAAACTTACCTGCAACAGTGACTAACGGTTTCAATTGTTACTCTAGAGTTCTCTTTAAATATACCAGTCATCAAGTCACCTAGGTGCAATGTCAGGATGGTAGAGCTGAAATCAGTATATTTGCCTGGAAGTTCCCAAAAGCGAAGCCAGATAGAAAAAGAAAATTAAAAACTCTTTGAATATTATTATTATGTCTTATACCTGTTGAGTACTCAGCATTAAAGTCTATCTTTTGAACAGTTAACCTATTTCTTTTACATTTTATTTGGTGTAATAGTTGCAGATGACTAATTTTATGGGGAAACACATTCCTGTCTGTGAACCTAGAAATCTTTGCCAAAACATTTGGATTCATCTTATCCATTATTGCAACAAACAGAGAGCTAGGTATTTTATATGTTGCTGTTGAAGGGCCCTTGTTTATATTAAACTGGAGATGTGCACCATTCTTTAAGAGGCTTGAAAGAAATTATGCAGCCATAAGGAATGCCTTTCTAACTTCATAAGCAACAGGGGACCACTCAGCACTCCATTTCTTACAAACTCTGTAATTGTCATACAATACATTTAAACAACAACTTGCAAACATATGTAAATGCAATATTATTTTAATTGTTGTTGAGTTTACCTCAACCAATTTGTTGTTTCATAGTTTAATTTAAAAAAAAAAAAAAAGTGAGGCAAAGCAACAACAGGAGTATATTTCTGAAATCCAGGAGCTGAAAAGCTTCTACTACTACTGATAAATTTTATTTTGAACAGGAAATTAGAAGTTTATTAGAAATCAGGTGAGCATTATAATGCTTTTTCTCTAGAGAGGTTTATGAAAAGCTGAGAAATCAGTAGATGAAATGAATACTGGGAATCTAGCTTTTTTCAAGCAGGTCTTTGAACTCAGTGACAGTTGAGTCACTGAGTTCAAAGAAAAATGGAATATAACTAGATAATACTTAATTTCTAGTCTGCAGAAGGGTTTTTTAAACCTTAATGAATTCATAGGATTTGATGACTTCAAAAAAGAGGTGTCAGAGGAACTGAACGACTGTCTCCCCTGCACCTGTCTTTTGCACCTAATAGAGAATCCTTAGGGAGCTTTTCAATGCCTACATACATTCGGACATACGGTCACGTTCAGTCTATTTGTTCAGAGGCAATCCTGATCTTCTAGGCTGTAGGAATGCCTATGGAGCAACTCTCTCACTTAATGATACATAGCATTCTTTTAGCTGCTCATGAAGATATATATTAGGTTATTCAATGTTTATTCTGAGAAATTAAATTTAGTCTCCATAAAAATATATTCACTAAATACATATTTCATTCTGAAACCTTGATCTTTTGATAAGTATATGAAACATTCATCAACATCATTGACAACATTAATATATCTGTACTATATACTATAGTTTTGAGTACAATGTCTATTAATCATCATAAAAAGAAATTACTCTATAGTTTGCTTTTTAAACCGGAGACCATGTATTTATTTAGTCTTCAGAGCTATTCAGACTCTCAAGGTTTTACAGATAAGTCATAATAAACAATTCTTGCAAAGACTGACAATAATGTAAAACAAATGAAAAAGTAATCACCAAGGAACAATTTGACTCTTCATTATGATTCTATTAGTTCATTTTTTACAAGAATAAGAGAACTGATATTATCTTCTTCTGAAAAGCGCTTAGGCAAATCTAAGTGTGCATCCTTGAGCAACAAAATTCTTTTTAACAAGTTCATTTCTGGCAGTTCAGACATAATCTGAGGATAATTTTATTCTCCTCTGCAAATCCTGAAATAGAGATCATTCTTTTACAAGCTTGCTGCTTGATAGTTTACTTGCCTGGAGAAATATGAAGTAGATTTTGCATTTATTACATAATTGGGATGGAATTTCTAAAACTTGACAAGAGGTGGGGAAAAAGTGTGGGTAAAGCACTTTATGATGTTGACAAGTTTTTCCTTTTATATTTTTATTCTCATGTACCTGTATCTACCTGATGTCTCATATTTTGTACTGAGTTATTAACTCTCTGGTGCATAAACCATCTTTTTGTTATAAACTTATATAACTGGCTCTAAGTGAACCACTTGGCTACCGAGGCATTACTGGAGTAGAAAATCCAGGTCCTTTCAGCCTTAAAATGGAAACTCTATTTAACCAGCATGGTTGTGGCATGCTAACTTATGTAACCACTGACACAAACAAATTGTGTGACTGATATTAATTTTGGTACATGTTTGATTTCCCAACCAGAATGATGTGTTACCCATTTACATCTACAGACAACCCCCAACAAGATTCCTGAGCATCTTGATCTCAAAAAAAAAAAAAAAAAAATCAATCCTGAGCACAGTCCTGTCTCTGGATTCATGATGTGAATTTGATGTCATCCTTTGTCACTAAGCCCTTTTGCAGTATAAATTAACAATAAGCAGTTAAAATAGCTTCATTATACCTGCTTATGGTTTCAAAGTAGGAACAAGTTCAACCTCTTCAGCAACGAAGCAACAAACAGCAACAAAGCTGTTTACCATTGAACGGAAGAACCACACTGAGTTTCATTTCCAGCTAAATGTTTCATTTCCAACTAAGGATAGCAGAGGTACAATACCAGCTGCTTTTGGGTTTCCAACAAAGAAAGAGCTTTCCACTTATGATTGAAATAGCCTAGCAGGCATCAAAGAGGTGCTCAGAAAGGTTTTACAGCAGTACCCAACTCTATCCAGTTTGGAACTTGTGCCCTTTGGCATCCATCTCATCAAACATTGTTTTGTAGCATCATGATAGAATTTATCATGATTAAGTATTATTTACAGTGGTTTTCTGTTATATTTTAATTTGTAACTTGGAACTTGAGTTTAAAATGGCTGCACTGTGTCAGCCGACAGTTACATCTAACATTGTATATTGCTTTTGATGGTTTCTATATCATACTGCATTAGATACTCCAGTCAAACTAATAGTACTGAGAAGCTTACCTTTTATTTTGTGCTATGCTTCATCACAACTAATGAACTGCTTTGTGCTTTCCCTGGAAACCTTGGGAGCTAAGAGTGGCTCAGTCTGTGTTTCAACCTTCTTCATCCCTTGGTTCTGTACAAAATGCAAGGCTGTCTATCACATTCCCTTCAAGTTGCACTGCAAGAGGAAATCCTTCCTATTCGTACAATAATTCAGCAGATGAAGCATTGACTGGGGGAGACCTGTGTTCAGTTGTTGCCTCTGCCTCAGGAAATTCAAGCTTACATCTTCCATCTCCAGAAAAAAAATCACCACTATAACTGTAATACTAACCTCTAGACTGTAGGAAAATCACACATCCCTTTCTAAATCATTCTGGCTTGCTTTCAACTCCCTTATCCAGATTTTATCTCTATTACTCCTTGCTTTGTTATTTTGCCATTAATCTACAAAACTGTAATTAACACTGTAATTATGTTTCTTTTCTATTTGCATGGAAAAAATGAGAGAAACATCAGCACTAGATACAGAAAACTTACTGTGAGGTGACAGAATCATACAGTTGGCTAAAGATCCTGAGACAGGTCCATGCTAAACATTTTTCTGAGCAGCAGGAGGTAGCACAGGAATTGCCACTGTGCTTAGCAACATATTATTTGAATGTATAAGCCTTCACTTTGATTCATCAATAGTAATACCATACATATCCTCCAGTAACAGTACAATGTTTGCAAACTTAAACAAACAGATTCACGCTCTCTGACCCAATTCATTGTTCCACTCACTGGTTCCCAAGCCTAAATAAACAAATTAATGTTCTCTTCCAAGTTAATATTAATAAAGACCCTGTCCAGGCAAGGAAAGAAGCAGTCTTCCCCACGGTCACTGATGTTTGCTTATGCTGAGTATTGCTGAGGGCTGGGTTTTGATTTCTATGACCACTTGTTCTTGTTGCTGCTGGGTTGCTCTGACCTCACCAGATGAATCCAGCTGCTCCGAGCTCCAAAGTCTCCACTGCTCTTCTGAGCCTCACAGTGTCTGGCTCTGGTCTCTGTCACTAAAAAATTCAACATAAAGATGTATGTATACACACATACATACATACATATATTACAATTTATATTTTTGTATAAATATGTTTTATTTACTTTTTTGTTTTCCCTGCTGAAACCAAAAAAGGTGCTGCTTTCAGCAGAAAGGCCTCCTTGTTGCTCTTTTCCTGTTTTTACCCACTGCAAGATGCCATTCACCCTTCTGAATTTTTGCATTAGAGATTAGGAAGAGGCTTGTAACTGGGAAAATGGACTAACTGTATGAACGTTTCATAGTTTATCCAATTTTTATGCTATAATGTAGTTTTAAGAGATCTGGAGTAACAAGATATAAGCATCTTATAGCCATGTCTTTATTCATTTTTAAAAGTCTATTGAATTGTTGTGTTGTATTATGTTTAGATCTATCCAAAGTTGTACTATTGACTTTGACAGTAATGTGATCTGGTCATTTCCATGACTAGTCTCAAAGTGCACTATCATTATACTCTGGATGTGCTTGCATAAGCACTTCTTTCGATTAAGTGTTACGACTATTTTTTCCTTCTTTCTTTTTAGGATGCTTGCGTTTAGCCTCACGCTTGCATACCAGGACCGTCTCCATGCATTCAATGAATGGGCTTTTTTACCACTTTCACATATATTTATGATTTTTTGCCATTATTAGTTCAATAATGAGAAGAAACACAAATAAATATTGCATTGAAGTTTGCCATCTTCTCTATAACTTCTACAAGCTTCTGCTTTTAATGGAGCTTTTTGCATATATATCTGAAAAGAGCGTTCTCTTAAAACATGAAAATATGAAGTCATTAAAATCAAAGCTTTTTGTGGGACAGATTGAGTCATTCTTCATGACAGATTTAATACAGAGAACATCACCCTGCAGTAACTCAGGGGAAAAAGACACCTCCTAAGAAGCTGGGCAACTCTCCCCTGTAACTTCACATTCAAAAAGGACATTTAAACCTTATTCTCCCACGTCTGAGCACTAAGCCTGAATCATTTTGCCACTGTCTTTTCAGCATGGCTTCTTCAAACTGCTGTGGTGGGTGTTGCTCACCTCCTGAGGTGTCCAGAGGCCTTTGCTATTCTCTGCCTCATGTGCTTGTTTTGGAGCTCCACGTTCAGCAGCTTTATTTACTGCCTGAGTCATAATACAAACTAGGTCGTCTATACCCAAGCTGAATGTCCTAATCATTGGACCAATGAATCACCTCTTCTAATTTTCTGGCCCAATGTCTCTGTTCAATTATTTAGAGAATCCCTGACCTTTTCTGCCACAGTTGAACATAGCTGATGATCAGAGCATTTAGCTGTAATGAGGGAAACTCAGGTTGAAGACCTTTTGCTTGATTCAGATCTGTTCTTACTTATCTGCTCTTGTATGTTGTGGGATAACCTCTCTCCAGTTTTGTTCCCACAGATATTTCTGTCTTCCTCATTCTCAAGTCTCAAGCTTATGTCTATATAAAAGTGTTACTAGTTTTAAGGAATATTTTCTGAGGTGCAGAAACAATTTCCCCCACTTCCAATCATCAACCTTTGATGAGCAGCATCTTGGCTTCCTGTTAAGGGTGCTCATTTCATTATTTGTATTACATTTTCTGTTTTACAACATGCTTTTTTAATGGGTAAAACGGAAGAATTGCTTAGGTGCTCAAGAAATATTCTTTTTCCACATAATATTGTTTGAGTTCCCACTTCATATGATGCCTAAATTATATGGGTATGATAAAAATAATTATTTTTAAGTGTTTTAAAATCACTTTCCTTAACTGGAAGTATTTTGACATGTAGTACATTGCAAAAAATTACTATGGTAATGTTGCTATCCTCAAGAACCTAAAATTCTGTGTAAGGCTCTGAAAATGAAGTGTTCAAAATATTATCTTTTGGTTCCTTTTTTTCAATTTTTTAATATTCTAAATCAGTAGAGTGCACTCAGGTCACATTTTCATGCTTATTAAAAGAAATGAACACTAAGACTCATGTATTAATGTAAGCCCAGAAATCTGGACAGAATTCTCACTAAAATTTGCAAAGCTTGTGATAAAGCCATAAGATCTGCAGGTTAACCCTCTGTAACCAAGGCTCAGTAAATTTCTGCTGTAAAGTAGTTCTGCTGAGGGTTTGCTGTTATTTTGTTTTGGATTATGAATTGGCATAACATCGCCCTCCCTCCATGGTATTTTGCAAGTAATGTTCATGTGGTACTGTGGTACTCTCAGAGTGTAAGCCTACTTATTCCCTGAATATATCCATCCTAACATTACTGAGTGTATTTTTTTGTTTGCTTTAATTCCAGAAACACTCAAAGGTTAGACAAGTTCTCAGCACAGAATGACAGACTAAAACTACTTCCAAAAGAGCTAAAAGTCTCATCCTGAAGTTTTTCCTTATGTCCATCAACCTATCCGAAGAGCTGCTGGATGGGGTGTGATCAGGCATGCTGTTTATGACAAACTATGGGCCACATACATTTTAATATGAGAGTATGATTCAGGAAATCTTGGAATATCAGGCATTTCAGCTAAAGCTTCCACATATACCCTGACCACAGACAAGCCAACTGATTTTAATTGTCTTACATTATTTTATTTTTGTAATCTACATAATATTTTTTTCTCTTATTTTTCACATTCATCATTGTTTTACTTGGGATTTCCATTTCTTAGAGAGTTTGGTGTTTGACTATAATTTAATCAAAGCAGCATTTTTTTACCCCAGTGATAAGGTAATATTTTAGTACAGGGTGCAGGGATGACTGTATTTTAATATCAGCCTTTAAGTCTGAGTGCTGCACGTTCATGAACAATTAGATTCAGAAATGTATATTAAGGCAGCATTAGGTCTGGAAGACTGCAGGAAGAAATGCAAGGAAGACTCCAGTTTAGAATCTATCAGCATCATTTAACTAGCTGCACTGCACTTCTTATAGACCATTTTTACACAATAGTAGATGGCTATTCCATCATTAATGTTAACTATTTCCAACTCTGTTTTCTTCTGAGATCCAATATTACTGCTCTGGTTTTTAAAAATAATGCACATCCATAGAAACACATGTGCAGCTAAGAGAGATACTCAGTATTTTTGAATGCCAGTCCACTGAGGAGCCTTACTTTTGACCTCCAGGTCTGCAAATCGTGATCCAACTCTCCTTGCTTTCACTGAATTCATTAAGAGCACTGCAGGGTCTTTCAGGTCATCATCAACATTTAGAAATGAGCAACACAGATTTTATTTTATTAATACTTAGTTTCTATTCTGGTGGACACTTCAAAAGTTGCCTGGTTGGAAAAAAAACCCAAGTGACATTCTGATTTTTTTTTTCTTTTCCTAATTGCATACTATCTTGAAAACTTGCCAGATAGCTCCCTGCCAGCTTTTCCATACTGGACATATCATTCCCTTGTTCTGTCACAATGACAAAAAATCAGTCATGGGATTTAGGGTCTGCTAAGTAATTAACATCATCTCAGCATTAACTGTGTAGAAAATATTATGTTCTTAATCTGCCTGATCTGGAAGGTCAAGCTGTGCCCACATGCTGCCTTCTTCTAAGGACTCAACACCAGGAGCATTGGTTTTGCCAGAAGTAATAAATCCAGCAAGAATGGTTTGAACTGCTTCTTTCTAGTCCTATCTATTTAGCTGTCTACCTACATATCTAAAGTACCCATCACTATAACGTCATGGTGCCAAAATTTGTAAATTACAGAGCCACCCAATAATTTGAGTCTTCATATCTATTATTTCAAGCTAGATTAATTCCTCCTCTTCTGGTTTTATTTCTCTTAGGAAAATAAGATAATGTGAATACTAGCTTAATAAGGAGTATGGGATTTTACTATGTGAAAATAATCCCTTCAAACAGAATGATTTGTGATTTCGCTGTTTCATCTTTCCTATTAGCTCCTCTCAGCTGGGAAGGAATTTACAAAAAACAATCTCCCTGTTTATATTATTTCCTGGTGGAAGGTCAACGATCATACAAAAAAACATGGCATGAAGAAAAGCAGCTCATGCCACATTTTGCAATAGAAATGTTTCCTCAAGCAAGGGGAAATCCTGTCTGAATGATGTTTTCACTTTGTTGTTTTCACAGCTTTCACTTTGAGAGAGTTGTTTTCATGAGGATGAAGCCAAATAAATATTCTGATCTGATCTTGGGTTTGGGGGGATTAAATGAGATTATATATGTATTTTATTTAACAAAAAAGTATCTGAGTGAACAAAGATTCAGGGGAGGTTCTCTGTTCATTGGTATCAGAAACAAAACTGATTTTTGAAAGTATAAATCTGCAATTTTATACAAAATAGCTGTTCCCTTCTGCTTGCTTAAAGAAAAAGAGTTTGCCTTAAAAAAAGCAGTCATTAACTCTTTTGTAGTCACTTGGACGAGCAATACACATCCACTTCTGATAACCTAAGACAAGTCTACGCTGAAGTACTTCAGATGTGAATGTCATAGGTTCCATCCATAGGTGGATGTAGCCTTGTGTTTGTCCAGCTGAAATTAGCCGTACTAAATAAAGCGAGGTCACCCTGCAGGGGACACAGTATTAAACATCCCAGGGTGTTAAAGAGCAAGAAAAGTATGCACTTACCTTCAACAGCAGTTCTACAAGCAGTATGATTCTTATGCGTTTACTGATTATCTTTATTTGTATTGTTCTTTTTTCAGTAGCTGATATAAATTACATACCATTATGGTCCAGCCGCAAATAATGACATGACAATACCATCCATGCCACAGCACAGGCTGGCATTCATATATCTCTTTAGAGGTGTTAAGAGAAAAGACAGGGTATTGCAGCTGAGTGCACTTTACGATGGAGTGCTCTAATAGAGATTTAATATATTTATCTGCCTTCTGAAGCCAGCAGCTAAGGCCGCTGCAAATGGCTGGCTGGCCACAGTTATTATCTGAGCAATCTGAGTAGTTATGTTTTGAGCTACAGGGTGTTGAAGATAATAGTTCAGTCTAGACTCAGTGCCTACATAATGGTAGATTGCCTTCTCCTTTCTACTTGCTGGTCAAGCCCAGCTGATGATGATTGACTTAATAAGAGTCACCTGGCTCATAACCTAAGGAATAAGAGGACTGTTTACACAGAAGAACAATATTATGCTCCCTGGGGGAATTTGACTGATTTTATTAGTTTTGGAGCTGTTTAACTCTTTAGACTACTGTGGTACCTGTAGCAAATTGTCAGTTGGTAATGGTGTCTTGAAGGGATTACTGAAATCACTTGTATCTTTTACCTAACAACAAGTGAGTTATTGCCCAAGATGTGCAATCGGACATTCGTCTTGCTGTTTCTGTCCTTCTTCTCTCCTTCTTTCCCTGTTTGTTTTACTCCCACTAGTGTGTTTCGCGTACATCCAGATTCTAATAAATGTCCTCACTAAATGATGTTCAATTCCCGTTATTGCAGGCAACGTATGTATGTGCACGTGCAGGATCCTTTTGCAAAATTCTTCCTCACACTTTATGTTTTAGGCGTGCCAGTGCATATTTCACTGCCTAAAACACCAGGTACGTTTTCCTGTTAGGCTCAAAGAAAGTGGTTATTACTCCTTTAAGGGATCCCTCCCCCTTCTCCTTTGTTTGGCAGAAGAGGTCAGGGAGAAGAGGCATCACCTGAACTCAAGGGGCTCAGGTTAGGCTTTCTGGGAGATTTTATGTAAGCATGACTAAAATGTTTAGCAACACTACTCAGTCTTGCATGGAGCAAAAAAGTCAATACTCTGTCTACACCATGGAGAGATCAAAGATTTTATAAAGAGCCAGACATAAAGAGGCTAATGTTTGGGTCAAAAATATTTGGAAATAAAGAAAAGAAAAATAAAGTGTCACAGTTATTTTCCCCTTCAACTTAATCTCTTTGCTGGAATGGACTGACTAGATATACATAAAATTCAGCCTACAACTGAAGTGTAGCTGAGACCATACAATACTGAGTAAATAAATATAATTCTATCTAGCTGAAATTCTAAAAGCTTAAAGCAATAGCATATAACCTGTCTGCTCACCAAAGAACCCTCAGCATGTTACAAAGAGAGACTTTGAATGCAGAAGCTATGTGGGTAGCCTTCAAAACATTCTTATTCTTGACAGGATGGTAGGATTCACTCTGCTTACATGGTTCTAACAAGCCAGACTACATTTTGATAAGACTTCACTGACTTGGATAACTTAACAGCAAAATTAATTTAACTCCAAGACTTCTTTTCAGGAAAAGAAAGCATTGTTAATTATTACTGTTGTTTATTTTTTCTTGTTCTAACATGACTACTTTTTGATTTGCATCCTCATCGAGCTGCAGTAAAATATTCTACTTACCCTTAGGACTGTATATGTTCCACCTATGTAGTGAAGGACATTCCTGATTTTCCATCATTTTTGAAAAACATTACTGTCATTTCTGTGGTTCTACCCTGTCTTGCATTCACTGATGACCTCAAACCAATTTTCTCCAGGGTACTGCAGTCTTCTCTCTCCATGCTTCCTTTCAGGAAACCACACTCAGACTTGAGACCTTTTGTGGACCTGTCATACTGGGGATCTGGGGTAATATTTAAGGTGGCTGTTCTGCTCCTTTACTCACTTATGCCCTTAAGAGACTGTTCCAGAAATATGGGAAGAAAAGCAAGTTGCAGTGAATGTATTTGGAACAGCCAGCAACTCTGTCAACACACCTGAAAGATGTGGGTAATAACGTGAATGGTATGAATCTAGGTTCTTTCTTTAAATATTATCATCAGGTGAATGACTGCCTTTATCTCCATGGCCTTTAATAGGGCTAAACAGGTTAGACAACAGAAGTACCTCAATTCTGTTCCATTCCTTCACTTAGTACTTGAATACTGCCCCTTAAATCCATTTCCATTGCCAGTTTTCTCTATGTAAGGGAAGGTTAAAGCTTTATCATCCCTCCTCAGTACAAAGGGATCATTTGGTCACCAGCAGATCCATCTGTTCAGAAGGTGCTTTTCCATCCTGCTTGCTCACCAGTGGGAGACAGGGAAAAGATAACTGTAAGGGCACTATTTATTGCTCTCAGTCCAGAAAGAGGCAGAAGTTATGGGAACGATGCCTTGAGATCCCTTATCATGGGTTAAAAACTAGGTTGTCAAAAGAAAAAAAAAAAGTCTCTTTGACTTGCCAGTTGAGGATACAAATACTGAAAGGTTTTTGCTTTAGTGCTTCTAAATTCAATAATCATTCATCGGCTTGTTTTCCTTCTGTGCTAGGGAGGACAGGTAGTCAGAGCAGAGAATACAGATTGTTTCAGTCGGCTCCTGTTCAGCTGATGATAGTATACACAGCTGTATGTAGCCAGTGCCTGCCAGCAGAGGCCTGACCCAGACAATTAACCTTATATTAACGCCCCTAATGGTGATCATCTGTTGCCATATGCCTGCAGCCTGAGCTCTAAGTCAGCAATGAGACCATCCAGTCTTCAAGTTATATCTGATCCTTGATCACAAGCTACTGAGCTTGAGTCAATTTTAAAATGGATAGGGAGCTGATTTTCAAAATATTTATTTGTAACCTGTTCATTCTAGGGAACAATAAACCCCCTGAGAAAGGTTGTAATTGCCTCAGGAAAATCTGTGAAACCCACTTGCCTGGAGGCAAATGATTAAACAGATTATTCTAAATAACTGCTTAGGTTGTAGTAGCCCCATATTTCTCCTTGTCTAGAACTATATTCTATGCCAAAACCAAGGAGAAGGTAGGAAAACTCCTTTTCTAGCTTAGTTGCTTTCTGGACTGAATCTGTTCACAGCCTCTGTATCGAGTATAGTTATTGTTCTAGGAGTAGCTCTTGAACCCAAAAGCAATTTGAAATACCAAGTGTGTGAAGTAATTTTTCTTGTACTCAGGTTGTGATATTTAAACATATGTGTGCTAAGACCAGTATTTGCTGGTGTTAATCCTTGTTTATACTGTGAGTAAGCTGCCTGGCAGGTGTTACATTTTTATTTCAAATGTGTTGCTTTCTTGGATTTATTTTCTGTATCCTTGTCATCCTAAACAAGCTCGCTCTTTTTTTCCTCCAATAGGCTTGAATATTTTTTTCCTTCAACTCAGGCTTGAATATCTACAAGGACAGCCACAGTGGAAATCTACTACAAAATACCAGCCTTTCCATATCATTCATACAATCAAGAAGAAAGTAGCACTGACAAAAACAGTGCATTAATAAGAAATAGAAGACAAATGGGTATTTTAAAAAGTGTGACTTGTTTCACTATCAAAAGCAAAAGTGGCCTTTTTGTCTATCCCCAGTATCATATTTTATGTATGATGCTTCCATGCGCCTCTTTTCCTCAGTCTATATGTATGCAGTAGATTATTGATTGTTTGGGCAAGATATGCCTAATGCTTACTACTTTGCCCGTTATTGTAAAATCTAGAGGGACAGAGAGGCTATTATACATTTGGTTACCTTCTTGGATAAGTACAGAGAAGTTTTGTTAATGAAGCCCACTTTAACATTTGCTGATCTGTAGAAGTTAGTGTGACTTGCTTGGTACAGCTGAAAATTCAGCCCTGCAAAAATTATTGCATGTTAGATTTTGAAAGTAATATAAAATATGCTTGCTTACATCCTCCTTCAGGTTTCAGTATTCACCACCCCAAAAAAGCAAAGAGGATGTTGCACACAGTACAAATAAGAAAGCTTTACAAATCATCCAGTAGCAAGAAAACACACGTTGCTTCAGCAGTGCATATAAAAGTTATCCAGTGTATATTAAAAGATTTTAAAATACATTCTTGCAGGAATAAATGAACACTATAAGGTTATTTTGTTCCCTAATCCAGCTAACATTTATTTCTGAGTGCAGTATTTACCACCACTACTACTAAAGAAACAGGAAGAATGACATAGACGAGATTTTCAGGACTGAATCCTTATACCACTACATTTTCTCTTTTGCACACGTACTGCATTTTCTGTCCAGTTCTGATCCTTTGAGGTATTATGTTCTCTCGGTTCTCTTCAGCTTCTTTGAGAAAATGGCATTCAGTATCTTACTGTTCCCATAAAATGTATCAGGATTAAAATCCTGTCTCCACTAAATTCAGTAGCAACATTCCAATTCACTGTAAGCAAGATAACATTTCTCCATTGATAAAAGTCTTCGCTGCAGAAATAAAGTATTTCTGGAACTTACACACACTGCTTCCACCATCAGCATAGTCTGGGAACATAAGAGCCTATTCTTAAAGTCCATTCTAGAATACACTGTAGAGAAGCAGGAATATTTCAACACAAAACATAGAAGCTCTGAAGAAACTTTTACAGAACAATTGAACTCAGACTTTCTCTGGACAGCAGAAGCAGTATTGTGTTCCATGGAATTGATTTCTACTCTTATGAAATTATTATTTTCTAATTAAAATTCCAAGCGACTAAAATTGTAACTGTAATAGAATGGGTCAGATGATCTGTAGAAAAATATAATTCTTTCTTAATATTGTCCAGAGTGTTTATCGCTGAAACACTAACAGGGACTCCTCAGTGACTTATCAGGTGGGATAAACTTTTATTCTTCAAACTAAAAGCTCAACTCTGTTTTTAGCTTGTCAAAATGTGGTGGTAAAAGGGAACATCTTGAGCTGTCAGTTGGCTATTAGAATTGGTTTGTGTGTCTGACAGAATATCACAGCTGGTTATACAAATGGGAGGATTACTTCACAGGAGGAAAACTATTTCTCTAGGTCATTTTTGTTAAGGTCTCCATGATGATGACAGAGGTGTGGTAACTAGATAGCTAGGAGAGGAAAGGGAAAAAGCATGCTTTCATATTAGGGTAAGTAAGTGTAATAAAAATTTGGAAGTGAACATGTCTGATAAGATATTGAAATGGAATACTTCTGGTTTTGACAAAGCATAACAGAAGTGAGAGTTTCTAGTAAGTTTGAAGTGACTCAGAAAAGTACATCTGAAAATTTCACAAAAACTTTGATAAACAAAATTGAACAATGTATAGTATATTTGCATACCTTTGAACAGTAATTGTGTACAATATACAATTATGGAATTAGCAAAATACTATATTTAAAAAGCAAGTTACATTGAAGAGCTGTTCTTAAGTTTTTCAGGAAAAAGGAAAGACCTTCCAGTTAGCTCTTGATTGTAGGTGATGGTAGGGGATTATTTTGTGAAGAAGGGAAAATCACATTTTTATTTTTTGTCTGATTCCACCTCAAAAATAACAGAGTAGTTAAATCCCATTGGTACTTCCATTGGAAAAATCAAATTTACAAATATTTTTGTAAGTTTTTCACTTTAACTCCTGAAATGCAAAATATTTAGACTATTTAAAAGTTTCCATAGCTGCCTTCCCTCTCAAATCATAACTTTAAAATCCATAATTATCCAGACACATGACCTGCAGAGTTATCTTAAAATATTTTTTGCTGTTAGGTACCTCAGGAGACTGTCAATGAATTACAGTTAAATCCAGTTCTCCCACATAAACTTTGAGTAATTTAGATGTGTAAAGCAGCCAGACAGATGAGTTCTACAGGGGAAAAAATAGCAACAATACCAGGAGAGGAACAGGGCTAATGTCTCTTTTCCTCCACCATTTTCCCATTATTGAATAAGCCAGTGGGAGAAGTATTTGCCCCTTCTCTGCTTCACTTATGCCCTGAATCTATATAAACGTGCATCCTTCATCTCTTTGGGGCAAGCATGTGGCCCCACTCCTACAAAATGAAGAGCACTCTCACAGAGATGATCCCACGGTCACAATATGAAGCTTCTACAGGGTGTTAAACCCTGAGCAAGCCCTCCTACTCAAGAGGTGAAATTCACCTCTGAGGTTTTAGGCTGACTTCCAGTTATATATTTTTATTCCTGTCTTTTACAAAAGACATAAAGCACCCTAGGAAATGTGTAGTCATTCATCAGAACAAATAAACTCTGGAGTATGTTGAATGAAAGCCCAAAAACATCACCAGAAGTACTACTGAATGGAATGAGAAATCAAGGAGGAAGCCAGTTATGAAGCCTGAGATTTTTTTGTATGTGCAACTATTTTTCTTTTTGACACTTGCTTTATTTCTGGGAAGCATCTTTTACTCACTTATTTCCCCTGATTTAATGCTGACTTGAGTAAAAACAAATCTTTCCAGGTTTTTCTTACTCACTGAGGACTGCTTTAACATGAATTTCAAGGCAGTGGTTCTGAACCTGGCTCTTTGTTTCAGGCAAACAGACTTCCTCCTACCCACAACCCAGTCAGTGGATCTGTCCATCTGGTTTGGGCTTCTGGAAGTTTTCTGTTATGTGATTTGAAGGTACCATGTGGATTGCAGTGCCTACATAAGATGGGGCGCATTACAGAATGAATGACCGTCTGTTTCCTTTCTCTCTCAGTTTACCTTGCAAGGCAAACTTACTGCAGCGTGTTGGTTTTTCATTTAAGGGGCTGCATTGCAGAGGCAAAGTGAGGTGTATTTAACACGTGTGAGGGTGCTATTGAAGGTACTGAAGCAGATGACACTCTCATCCCAGGGACTGGCATCTTGAATACATTCATGCATAAATACTGTAGTTCAAAAATCCATTTTAGTCTATTCCATATCCAAGTGTACATTTTCATTTGACTTTGGCTTTCCATATGTAAAGTACCTTGCTACAGAGTCAGTGTGCATCTGAACCTTTATGGGACTTGTCCTAAAGGTACTGCCTGTTGATCCAGATGTAAAGGTCATCTGTTTTCCAGGGTTTGGGATATAAGCACTAGCCAGATCACTCTCTTGTATACTGCTGATGACAAAAACTGGCATACCAGATGCATGCTAGCCTGATGTACCACCTCAGGATGAGTATAGCGCTTCATCCTTTGGACCCTCTACATTAACTGTCCTGACTATGAGTGAAATGATGTAATGTATCAACCCCTGTCTTGCCCCTCTTTTAATCCACAGACTTAAAAAATAAACATAGGAAAACGAATACAAAAAATGTGTTTATGCACCATCAAACTTACAAGTCTGAAAACCTCAAAAATTGAGGATTGTAAAAGCTGAAATTTCAACGGCAGTATAAATTTCGCCACAAGAATCATGCTGGCTTTTCTATTTCTGCATGTATACACACTAAAGAATTCTTTGTTGACCTAAATGAAAACATACAGTATGTATTTAAATCTATGCATCTGTACATGTGCAATGTCAGTAAGTTAGAAATGTTATGGAAAAATTAATAGAATTTTTGTTTTGTTTTCTGTGCAATGAACTTCTGAAGCACTAATTATTATTAATTGTCAGTAATTTCCTCAGCTGGTTGCCCACAGAACAGTGGGCAAACCCTTGTTCCATGGAACATGCAGCAAACACATGCCAGCATTTCTTTGTTCATTCCATCTCTCTCACTTACTTGCTGACACTATTTCTTGGCCTCAAAACACATTTGTCATGTGCTTGGATTTTTTTTTTTTCCCCTCAGCAGAAACCCAACATGTTTATGGCATATTCTAGTAGCAAAGTTCTGGAGAACAAACACGGGAGTCGCTAAAAGCTCACAAAAGGATTTTGCTGAGTATTATAACATTTTTACTGGCTGAATATGTGACAAACTGTTTTGGAGGAAGAAAATCATAACAATTTCGTATTATGTTTTCATTAAGTTGCATTAACAGGGTTTTTGCAATGGATAGTTCCCTCCTTAGGCCTGTTTCTATCTGCAGTCCTGTCACTGAGGGGGCGAAATTCTGTTTTCTTTAAAGTGATCAGCACAACCACAACCGGCATCATTCATTCCAGGATTAAACCCATGAGGGTTAGTGAAGCCATTCCCAAGACACAGAACTGCCATACCTAAGTAGACCTTCCTGTAAATGCCATTCTTTGAATAATGGTCATCTTCTTCACAACTGCAGGGAAATTTAAGTTCACAGAAGTCAGAATTAACTCTTAGGCTGTCTTTGCACATGAACAAATTCTAGTAAATCAATCTGTTTTGTGCAGAATAAGGACCATTATTTTCAGTCCATGGACATTTTATTCTTATTCAAAATTGCTTTTTCCAGTTCTAAGCAATTAGGTGTTATTTTTACTCTCTGAGCACAGAAATAACGTCTAAAAATGTCTCAACCCCCCACATTTCACTCTACTTTGGTAATTAGACAATTAGCAAATACAGAAAGTTAGGATAAGTTATGGCTCACAGAAAAAACAAAGAAACCAAGCTATTTCTTCCAGAACGTTTTAAGTTGCTAAAAGCACCTCGTGCAGGCCCACATTTAAAATTCAAGTGAGTCTTTCCATTTACTTCAGTAAGCTTCAGTTCAAGTCCATATGGAAAATATGCCCCTCTAAATAAAACTATTCCACTTCTGTCATGACATTGTAGTAGTCACCGTACTTTTTTCAGACATTGTTTGGTAAATCTTGCTATAATATTTCTGTCTAAGTAAGTTCCCATTTTAGTCTAATATTTAGAGAATCTTCTCTTTTTCTATTTGCAATGTATCACATAAACATATATTATGCTAGGATACAGGCTTAAAGGGTCAGCAGTGTTTTAAAAACAGTTGTCAGCCTCAAGTAAAACACCTGGTCTAAAGTCCTGTTTCCCTCCCTTTCTCCCTTCCCCCTCCTTTTTTGGCTAAAATATTTTCAACATCAGTCCCACAAGCATACTATGGCTTCTTTTCATCTGCCTTTAAAATGCTGCTATGCAAGAATATAGTAATTTAAAACTGCTAGGCTTTAGAAATAAAAACTGAATTATCTTTCCAACTCACATTTCCATTTTTAACTAACCTTACGTCTAGGAGAAATAAACACACAGAAAATAATGAAGAGGTAGCTTTAAAGAGCTGTAAAAGGATTTACACTATATTAATAAAACTTCAAGGATTGTTTAGAAACCAAAAATGGAATAACTAGAGCTTTATAGCTCTAGAACTGTAACTGGAGCCACAGTAAACAGTTCAGGAGAGCTTTGCACCTTTAATAAGCTTTGGAACCAAGCTTTAAAAGTCAAGAGCAAAATAACACTCTCTCATAAACAGTTAACATAAAAATCCCCATACTGTTTACCTACTGAGCTATCACAAAAATTCATAAGCCAATTTGGATCTCAGAATGAACAGAGCTTCTGAAACAATGCAATTATCTTCAGAAGGCCTAGTGAGAGAGGTCTTTCAAATCTCATTCAAACAATTGGTATGTGAACTGAAAAAAACATACAAGAAGCATAAATTAACTGCTGCGAGAACAAGTAAGTTTTTTTATTTCCTTCCCTGTTGGTTAAGAGGGAAACAGGGAGGAAAACAAAGAAGAGAAGTGGTGACAGCCTAAAACACTTAAAAATTTTACGTACTTGGTCATCTGTGCATAACCTGTGTTTGCTGAGTAAGCAGAGGCAATTCTAAAAAGAAGCTGCTGGAAACCTACCTTCCAATCAAGAATAGAAGTCAATTAGGTCATAAAATATAAAGTGATTGTGACAATAATAGTCCCTGAGTTATACAGTGAATACTCAGAAGATATTTGGGTTACTTCAGGTGGAGTTTTATGTGACAGAAGAGACTTTATTGACCACACAGTGACTATCCATCCTTTTATCCACATAGTAAATCATTTTCCAAGCCAATTTGCAAAGCAGTAATCTCAGAAATAATGTCAGAATATAGAAGTACTTTGATGGCATGACAGGTAAAATTTCTTCATTATCATAAATGTTTATTAAATGAGGAGTTATGAAGGGCTTTCTTTTTCTGCACTGAGGAAACTCACTGCAATGGCTTTTCTTCAGTGTTGGCTAACCAGCATATTTAAAAATTAAGAAAAGTTTGATGGGAAAATAAGAGGTACCTGTATTTATTATAATTACAAATACACAGTTCTCCTGCATCACTTTGCTTCCTCCCTGTCAAATCAGTAAGTACATAGAATTAAAAAGGTTTTATCGTCATGTTACTCAGAAAGTGAACTCTCCAAGAGCAGAGTCAAGAAAACCATTACACAGCACAAAATCCATTTTGCCAAACTATCGTGGTAGTATTTACAAAGGCAGTCTGTAATGTTTGCTGGTAGGTGTGCATTCTGAAACTTATCATTTTAATTTTGCTGATTCACTTAAGATAAAGGAATTGGAAGAAAGTTAGTATATATATTGCTTAATTCAAGAACAAAACAGGTAGGAAAAAGGATCTGTGTGACTGCCAGAGCCTAAATCACACATGAGCTAACAATTTCCTGTAAAAACAAAAACAGAACAGAAGCAAAAAGGCTTTATATTGCAAAAGAAACATTGTGCTGCCATTGGTCAGCTGGTAAGACATATTTTTACTGGTGGAAAAAAAAAGGAAGAGGGAAAATTGTTGTAAGGTCTGTTAAGGGTATTTCTCCTCCACACCTTTACATAAAAGACAAATAGAGAGATGTCTACTGCATTTGTGGGAAAACAAAGTTATGTCAGCTTTTGGATCCTTCTTGGCAAATCTTTATTCTGGCAGGTTTTTAAACCACTCACTTGCAGCATTAGAAATATATTAGCAGAAAAGAAGCAAAGCAAGATGCTTTAATTATAAAGTAGATATCCTTTCAAGCCAAAGTTGTTCTGCCAGAATGAGTTTAACGTCAAGAACAACATATGCAGTTAACCACTTTACAGGTCTAGTGACAAAAGATGTATGTCTCCTAGAAGCAGTAGCTATGCCCATAATGCTCTTATGATATTAAAAATATGTCCACACAGTTGAAGCTTTTTAAAAAACAACATAATGATTGTTTGTATTTTTTATTAAATGGCACATATTCAAAAAGGCCATACCAGCTGTTATAGTTACTTACTATCCATTATATTGACTTGTGTTGAACCAAACCCTTTGTTATATAAAAATAGTTTACATGTGACATTTGCTAGATTGTGTCTTAACTTGTCAAAGTTACTATCAACCAATCAGTGATAAATCAGAACTGTGCTACATTAAAATTAATAAAACAAGCTGTAAATTATGGCTTGAAAAAATATTCATGTAATATTCATGAAATTTCAAATGTTCTTGAACAGGATACAGTCACTGGTCACAACTATAATTCCATTAAAAAAGTGTTTAATC
>NW_008825080.1:3853871-3865465 GCF_000699105.1 Pygoscelis adeliae
TCCCTGCTCTCTCCCCTTCTCCACTTTTTTGTATTTCAGAATATATAGTATACGCTCCCTACATATGCATCTGTATTACTTCAAAACCAAAATAACAAGCAATTCTCTCTCTCATTCTCTCATTCTCTCATTCTCTCATTCTCTCTCTCTCATTCTCTCTCTCTCTCTCTCTCTCAATTTGCAGAACCATAAACTCAATCTGAAGATAGAGATTTGGGGATATAAAATGAATTTTTCTTTGCACTGTGGCTCAATTATCCTGCACTGACTGAATCCTTTTACTTTATTCTCAGCAAAAGGGGGACATAATGGCCAGTATAAGCTTTAAAATGCCTTCTGTCTCGACTTGATAGGTGTATAGCTTTATTTTAGTTAGGAGTACGGCTAGATTTTAGATACTGCATTCAGTGAGTTCTGCATTATAATCTATATTCTATGGTAAAACAATGTAACTTTTTAAGAATTTGGCTAGTATTAAATGTCTTTCAGCACTACTTGTAAAATCTGCTTTTGTTCTCGTTACTAGAAGCCTCTACACTTTCAGGGAAAAGGCAGAGTATGAACAATTCATAGTACTAATATATGACTACAAGGTTTTTTTGGTCTGTTCTTCAAATCCTACTTGTATTATCAGTGATTATACTGATATAAAATCAGCAAAAGCAGGTAAAAAAAGATCATTTTTATGAGAGGACCATTGCGTATGTTAGAAAACGTTTTCATTGCCATACTTTCCTTCTGAAAAACCTTTCTGACAGGGGCCCAAGATTTTCACAGATTTAATCTTTTTGTGGGGTATAAGTCTGTGCAGAAGTTGAACCATGACTTTAGAAGGATGATAATGCATTTAAAGCTGGACAACGTTCTTTACAGAAATTGCACATGAATTTCCACCAGGAAGGGATTCATCTATGGCATATGAAGATGGGCTTGGATGTCATTTTTGAGCCTATATAGAAACCCCACAACTTGGGGTTAATCAATAAGATACTGATGTGGTTTGCCAAGTACTGTCTGAAAACATGTTTATTGGCATTTCTACCCCTATGTCATCAGTATTTTCATTCCAACTCACCATCACAGCCGGAGTGGCTTTGTGGCAGACGAATTCCCTTGGTCTATTTAGGATTTCAACCTTCTCTGAACTTCAAGAAGGGAGAAGGTTTTTTGTGACTGACTGGCAGCAAGTTCTAGAATAAGAAGCTTAATAATTTCTACATATGTAGATGTGTTTATCAGTGTAATAGCACTTGGCTACATATGCCACGAGCAGGGCAATGGGACTACGGCCAAGACAAGGGGGGACTTCCCAGTCCATACCACTGCATGTGGAGGAAAACAGAGGAAGAGCTACTTGATGAAGTGACATGGCAGTTTGATTTCCAAACAGAAAGGCAGAGTGCTGAGAATTCACTGGAGAGTTTTTTAAAACCAGTTTGAGAACTAGTTGTGATTTAAATGGTCAGTACTATAGAATGAAATAAAACTGACTCCAGCAAACATTGTATATATTCCAACGGCTTCCTAAAAATTGTTTCCTTCCTGAATGGTGAACTTTTTCTATTTGGCAGTCCTATTAGAGAGACACCAGGTTTAATCTGCATGTCATGGTAACTGTTTAATTACACTACCAAGTAGCTGAGACAGCTGCCTTCTCCACTCTGACACTTGCACTTCTGATACATTTGTAGGCAATGGTCATGTTCTCTCCTCGGCCTTAGCTTTCCTAGATTAAACAAGGGAACATTCATTATCTCATCTTGCAAAGTAGATTTTCTGTTCTCCAATCAGCCCATCTCAAAGTCAGGATTGGAAGTGAACCCTTTTGCTGTGAGAATGCCGCAGCACTAGAGAAATCAGAACTGGAACTGGATGTAGAGATGTGGGCTGTCTGCTAAAGAGCTGGGCCACTGAGCTGAAGTGCCAGTGAATCAGTGAGAAGATTTGCTTATTCTCCACACCTCTTCTTCCTTTAAGTGACTGAAGGAATTGGAGACTTGGCTGATACTTTCCTACCCGAGGAGTGTATAGGGTGCTAATAGGAACTAAACCCAAGTAAAATAAAATAGGCAAAAATGACTAAAAAAGTCTGGTCAAGACATTAGATACCAGGATATCATGTCTGGCTCAGAAAGTCCCAAGGCTGGAATGATACACCCAGAAAATATTCTCACATTTCTGCCACAGATGCTGACTATGAAGAAGTTGACACTTGAAGATGACTACAAAAATCAATCTCCTTTGGGTCCAAACCTGTATGGCAATTCCTATGTTATGGTAGCCTTCCAGAAATGGGCATTATGCTTTGCACAGGCTAATATTTAAGAATTGAAACTCTTATACTGCAAAAACAGCTTGAAAGAAGACAAACAGGATGGTCAGCTGCAGAAATGTTGTTCTGCCTCAATTAGTTTTCTTATTATTTTTCATGAAAGCAGGAGAGATGGGATTATGTGTGCAGGAAAAATTACTGTTGCATAGTTCCCTGATAATAAAGTTATAACCTATTTATCCCATATTCCCCTGTACTGATATTCTTTCTGTGCTGTCTAAGGCAGTTTTAATAGGAGTAGTCTCTCATTAATTGCGTGAGAGAAGAAACTACTATCTGCAGTCTACAAAGATGAAAAACGTGACATGTAACCTTTTTAAGAAATCTGCCCTAGACCTGAGGAATTGTCCATCTTACAACCATGTTGGAGCGCACGTCACCAAGGCCTCGGGGCAGTCAACCCTCTGTCCCCAGTCTGCCGCCAGAAGCCTCTGCTTATCCTTTTCCTCCATCAGCCCTTTCCTCCATCAGCTCACATAGACACGACATCTCTGTCTGATAGCAATCACAGCACAGAGTTTACTGAGGTAACATAGGCATTACAAATATCGATGAAAATATTGGGTGTTTTGCAGCAGTTAAACTAGAATAAAATTATATTAATTCTTCATGAAATCCTTATAATAATTTGAATTTCCAAATATTACTCAGCAAAAGCAAGAGTTACAAAATTAATCATTTATTGTCATAGCCAAATAACTCCATTTTTGCAGAAGATTAGTACTAATACCCATATTTGTTCATTGACTTTTGATGGTAAACTTCTAGAGAAGGTGATTTGGGTAGGTAGTCGTTAATAATGCCTAATATCAACACTTGACATCTGTTTTTTTCCCCTTCCCTGCCTCTCATTCTAAATTACCTATCATAGCAATTCCTGATTCAAGCTCTCCATAGGGCTTTACCCTGGTTTCCATTTGAAAACCTGAATTTCAATAGGCAGGCTGAAAATTCCTGTACTTCCAAAATTACCACTATTCCACTCATGGAGTCCTGTTAATGGCATCTCTCTCCACTTACATTGTTCAACCCAGCAACAATCAATGAGCAGAAAAGAAACTACACAAAGGAGGCAAAATCAGAGTGACTTTTGTAACTCCAAAAGAATACTCATTTGGTTAGGAAAAAAAAAGATGTCGAGGGGTTTTTTTTTTTGTAAATTTGTGCTCCAGCTGCTGCTATGAAACTTTCCCTTCCTCCCCCTCTCATGGTGAATAAAAACTATCAAGTTTTTAGTTAAGGGACCAGGAGACATGATATAATGATTAAGAACAAGCTACAGAAAAATTATTGCAGAAAAATAAATCTCAAGTAAAAGGTAGGGCAATAAAACCACAGCACTTTAAAGTATGAAAATAAAAAACAGAGATGAAGAAACATTGAAATGGGAATACAAAGGAAAAGACATTGAGGAGAGGCCATAGTGATGAATTTAAAAATAAATGGCAACTTTCACTGAATTAGCTCTAAATATATTTTTACCTACTTATTAAAGTTTTTTTTTTAATTGTTCATTTTTTCATTGAAAAGTCACCTTTTGTTTTCAGCTTTGGGCTTGAATGTATATACACCCTAAGGCAGTGCTGAATCTAAAGGCTTCTCTAAGGACTCTAAACTTTGACAAGCTAAGCATGGCAGATACTCATGGCATACCTGCCAGAGTGAAGACACGAATAAGAAGTATTTTGTTTGTCTTTCTGTAATTTAGCTCCATAGGAAGATTTCCAAACCTAAAGTGTTAATTTTAAGCAGGGATCTACAAAAGTGATCCAGTTTCAGTCAGAGGGTAGTCACAAACAGATCATGTCTGCTGTTAATAGGAACTATATAAGTTCAGGCCTCTAAAATCAAACTGACTTTATTTAAAAAAACACGCAAAGGATTTCACAGAATCACATGCTCACAGAATGGCTGATGTCAGAAGGGACTTCTAGAGGTCATTTTGTCCAATCCCCCCCCCTACTCAGACAGGGCTGCCTTAAGCCAATCATTAAAAAACTTAATATTAGAAAAAAGGGTTTTACAATTTAGCTTCAATTTATGTACATGTTTCTGGATTCAGTTTTATCTATGTATATATTACACAGGTTTGCATAAAGAAATTGAGGCATAATTAAATTTTACAATAACCCAAATGTAATTCTGAGATTCCTAATATAATTTAAATAAATGTTACCTTTAGACTGCGCATCAGATTTTGTTTTTATGTTAGTGATTTGGTTTTTTTTTTTTTTTAGTGATTTGTTTTTTTTTTTTTTTTGTCTGGAAAGATTTTTTTGAGAGTTTTCTATTTCAAATTAGTAAATATCTATGACAATATTGTTTACTTTGATACCATTTCAGTACAAATACCAAATATTAAAGTGGCAGAGATATCAGTCTGAAATATATACCTCAGCTTTTACTTAACATCTGAAAAGGTCTCAGTAGCAGCGCACAAGATGGCCTTGAATGATAACAACTTCTCACTATGAGAAGCAGAGAGGATGCAGAACATGACCGCATGTTCTGTAATAGAGGACAGTGGGAAAGGTAGAGTAACTTATCAGTTTGATTAGGATATATCTTGTATGTACCTATATATACCATAAACTATTGATCTTGTGAATATGTATGTGCCAAATTCTTCTCTCCTTCTTTCTGTCAATTCTGTGGACTTAAACTGGATCTGACTGACTATATAAAATTATGACCTATGCATTTTAAGGTAAAATAAATTTATTTGTACTTGGGCACTTTATCTGCAGTCCTCCTGTGATTTTCAGACTGATGTAATTTACAAATAAATTAAGACTAAAATACATAATGTGACTCTCAGTAAAGGTTCCAAATAAGTTTCCTGCTCTCTTCTTTTCTATATAATAAAGTTCATGTTATTTTTTAAAGTAGAGTTGTAAAGCATTTTTAAAATTTTAGTTGTAGCCATTTTCCACAGAAATAATAAAATGAGACTGCTTTTATTCTCTGAATTTTCGGAAATATGATATGGTGGTTTTATTACCCAATTTTTTAACATCCTGGAGTTTCCTATAACCAACAGGAAAACCATTACAAGAGTCTGGTCAAGGAACTTAGGAACAATTTTCCTAAGGCAAAGTCTTGAATCGATTTGTAGGATATTATTTATTCACTTAACACCTCTCACATAAATATTAATGCAAAAATAAAATGCAGTGGTTTATATTTAGTCAAGTGCTGTTGCAGTTTTCCCATCAAAGAAGAGGAGTTTTCATTTTTAGTTACCTTTTCCAGTACTAAATACCATGTCCTTATGCTTAAGCATGCATGCAGCTGAAAGAAGTAAAATGCTTAGAAACACAATGTTGTTGTTCCCCCTTCAATGTACATATTTGCAAGAAAACTCATTAAAACACATGACCATTCAATGAATTGTCACAAAACCATTTAAGAAAGACGTTATTTTATGGGCACAGTTTTAAGAGTCTGATCATCTGAGAAGCATTGCTGTACCATTGATCACTTGGCTTCATGTACGGGTCTTTTGGCAGCTTATGAGATAAAAGCACAAAACTTATTATGGCATCTGTTTGTTACAAGGTGTTTGTTCTGTTCCAGGTATATAAGAGAGTGAGGAATCTTCATAACCGAGCACATACACTCACCTTATATCATTCCTTTATATCATTGCTGTGTATCAAGTTAATTTTTTTGCTAAAGGTTAGTCTCAAATAAACAATGAAGTTTCTGAAGAGTTAATATTATAAAACAAAACCATAATGCAATTACTTAACTGAAACTCTTAAAATTCATACCAAAACAATGCTGTGTTTTATTGCAAAACCTTGATTGAAGTAGATTATTTTTCAAACCAGCTCAAGCTTTGCAAATTCAAGCATTTCTGTTCAGCTTTGCTACAGCATAGAGAAATGTATTATAAAGTAATAAACTCCCCAAAAAATCAGGAAATACAGAACACCTTCTTGAGAAGATTGTGCCTACTACTTACTGGACTACATGAGTGAATTGACAGTCTTTGAAAGCAGGTAAGAAGTGAAAGCTTAGTATGGCTAAGATAACAAGTTGGGGAGTGCATTGTTTGTCTACTGGCGCCAAGCAGTGTTCTTAAGATTAGTGGTCCTAAATCTTTCATTCATGGCATTACAAACTGACCATCATAATCCATTCATTGAAGCCATACCAAAGAAAAGGATAAGAAACTAAACAGCTGTGTTTAAAAAATGCAAAACCTTAAAATGACAATTTAAGTATTTAAATGTGCACAAAGTCATATTAAGCAAATCTTAGGATGTTTTGGACTAGAAAGACTTTTGCAAGTTAGAATAACTTTGTACATTACCATCTCTCTCTCTCCCTCTCCCCGCCTCCTCTCATGATACACACACCATAACAAAAGGGATTAGCTAGGAAATCTAAAGTGATTCCACTTTAAGAACATGGTTAAACCAAGGGTAACTAGCAGTCAGTGTCAGGGCATGTCAATTATTGTGTTTGAAACTGGTCCTTATAAATTAATTGATCCTTGATTTCCCATCTTCTGTTATGAAATAGCACTACCTGATAGGAGGAAAAAGTTCCCGTAATGTAAGATCATATAAAGTCTACCATATTTTTAATATGTTCTCTTATCTTTTTCTAAACTGGAATGATTCCACAAATAAATTGAAAATGGGTCCTCTTTTCTACCCCAGTAAGCGGGAGCATGCAAGTTGCCCAGACTTGTATCTAAATGTTTACCTACAGCTGTGGGTAGATTTTTCGAAGGAAGTTGTACACCTGGACTCATCCATGAGGGGTACTCTGTGACTGTGCTCAGTACCCATATTCTTATCTGTCTAAACAATTAAAACAGACTTACAGGTCCTTATGTGGCATTAAGCATTCTCCAGAGAAGATGTAGCCTTGCCTACCTTCACTACACCAGGAGCCTGACAGTAATGCATTCAGAACGTGTGCCTGGGCACTTCATAAAGATTTCCTGTTAGCTCCTTACATGACCTGGGATCAGATGGGTTATGCAGATAGACAGTTATTCCTAGATCAGCTTTTGGGGAACTGTGTAATTATAAGCTATGGGAACTTAGTGCTCAGCTCCCAGAGACTGGATTTTGGTCTTTGAAAATTCCAGCCCAAAGTTTTGGAAGCAGAATATATTTTACAAAGAAGTTTGTCCTAGAAACAGTGTTATAATATCTTAGTACTAAACAAAAGCCTGTTATGAACAGCTTTACTTCCTAGTATCAGCTAGACAAGGGAGTATGAAACTATAATTCTGTATAAAAGATATTTTAATTCTTCCACAGATCAGGAAGTAGTGCAATCCCTGCAAAAATTACTGATAAAACAGTTCTTGTGCTGGACAGTAATAGAGTAACTGAGTGACGTACAGTCTCCTGGCAGCATAGTTTCATCACCTTTCTTAGTTCTTTGTGCCTTACCCTTTAGAGGTCAGATTTCTAAATCTTTTAAATGTCCACCTAATTCATTCTGGTTTCATTTATCCATGACAGCTCCACATGCTCCACAATGAGAAAGAAATAAACCAAAATTAAATATTTAGATTTTGGATTCTACTGTACTTTACCAAAAAACCATGCAAGTCAATAAGCACATTATCAGTGTGGATCACAACTATATGTATTTGCATTTTTTTTTTTTTTTTTTACAAAAAGAGCTTTTGCCTAAGGATACATATAAAATTTGCTGAAAATAGACTGTTTCCTTCAATTTGGAATTGAAGAAAAATAGCAATGGTGAAATGTTCTGGTTTGTTACTTTGAAAATGAAAAATTAATTTACTTTCATTCTAGATAGCTTTTAATTTGAAATTATGATAATTTGAGTAATTAGCTATTAAAGACAAAGGAAAATGAATGTTTGAATTTATTAGAACTAAGTATTTTTCAGATACTTGGGAAAAATTCTGAGATTTTGAGATCCTGATAGGGCTTAATTATTAAAGACAGTTCTACTGTCTATAGATAATGACTAAATAACATTTCAAATTCAAACTATGAGACAGAGAGCATAAAAATTTAATGTTTCTGCAGCAATGTTTTATAAATCCTCTTAGAAAAGACTGCAGTCCCCAAATCAGCTCAGTACTAGCTCCTGCTGTATAACTGTGCTCATTCTTAGAGATTTTTCAGTGCTAGTCTTTCTAAACTGAACTGTTGTCTTAAAAGATTTCAGAGTAATGAGCTGACTGGCTTTAGTGATTTCTAAGCATGATAGTAGCTAAACATTATTACGCAGTTATCCTGTTACTTACTCAAAGTAGATACGGATTGAGACCCAGGAGAAGATTAGCATAAGGAAAAGTAGACACCTATTTACAAGATAATGTCTTTTCCTTTGATTCATCCTATCTTTCTGGATATACAAGCAGTGTAGCCAGATCCAAGGACAAGATGGATGGACAGATATCGTGTATGTACAGGCGATAGCCACATGATAAATTGTGGAACCATCCGATTTATTTATATTCACCTTTGACCATCTCACCTGCCCTTTGCCTACTAATTAATCTTCACCATGATGACTTATAAAATTCCAACTCCTTGAGACATTTCGGTTCATTCTATCCTGCTTCCTATTCTTTGTTTCCCCCCCTTATTCCTCCAGCAAAATGAGAGAAGGTAACCACAGCCTGAAAAAAGGAATTATTCATTAATACAGATGTGGCAAAAAAAGTCCCAAACCCCCACAAATATGAAATTTGAATCCTGACTATTTGCTTTTCTTTACTTTGGAGATCTTTCCAATGGTGATAAAAAAGGTGGATAAATCGACTGTAATTTGTATAGTTTTTAACTATTATTAGTTCTAGAGCTGGACATTTTACTCCCTCAGTAACCAAAGGAGAAAGAACAACCTATGGGAATATGAATTTCACCCAGTTTAGACTGCTAATTTAAAAAAAAAAAAAAAATAAAGAAAATCAGAAAAACAAAATGCTTCTATTCAGACAGTTCATGACCACTGTAGTTTTCCCTCTATCTTGTTCTTTTGGGGCAGAATTTTCAAGAACAAGTCATACAGTTGTCCAGTGCTACTGATACCCATCTTCTGAAGCCTGAAAGGTCATGGAATTCTTTGGTTCTGTCTATTCTGACAGCAGGATTTCAAATGTGAAGTTAATACCATCTTTTATACGTGAATTATTTAATCTGATTTTCAATTAAAAAATCATCAGTTTGGTTTCTTATTAGTGAAGGTTGTAGGTAGCAAGACACTCTAGGATAGGTTTCTTCTAACAGTCCCAATCTTTTCTTCAAGAATAAATGCAAGGGCTTAGGCCTGTGAGTTTCCAGGATCATTCATTGGTGGCCACAGCAAAAAGAGGTATGAAGCCTCTGATTCAACGGCTGTCACAAGCTCAGACTTTGTTTCATGTCTTGTGTCTCAGTTGCTGTTTGCTTTATGATTAGATGATACCAGCAATGAACTAACACTGCCCTGAAAGGTATGTGGAAAACTTAGCATGGAGATGTTTTCTTGCTCTTGAATACATCTTGGAATATTTACACTGTCATTTCTAAGGAAAAATATGTCAAATTGCTTACAGATTTCTGATAAAGAAATAATCTATAAAATTTGCCAAAAACAAAGTGTTTGTAGAACATGAAAACTTAAACATTTGAATCTCATCCATTAATATTTTAATACATGCTTCTAAGTCATGAAAGATGCATGTTTTTTTTCCAGGGAAGAATTTTGTCAGTAATATTGGTGTCTATATGACTTTCCATTTGGACACCCTTATTCCAAATATGAGTGAATATTTTTGTATTTCTTTGTTTGGATTAAATAGTTTTGGAAGTGATATTAACTAAACAGAAAAAGACTATATCTTCATACAAGAAGACTCCATTCACAAAAGGATTGATAAATACACTGATCAAAATATACAGGTTTAAATTCAGAGGACCGTCAGCTCATACCAGTTTAACTTACCTGTGAAGGCACAATGTGTAAGCAAGTTCCTCCTTACACATTCACTAGAAAAGCTAGTTTTCTTCAATGTTTGGAATGGTCTAATATTACTCCTGTTGGATCCCATGGAAAAGCTCATGCTAATTTAGATGTTAATTTTAAACAACTAAAGATTAAAAACCCTAGCAGAGTAGCACGGTGTTGTTCAGATCAAAACAGGAAATGAGTTAAAGAGTTGGCTGTTTTACTGAGGCCTTGGAAAATAAAAGCAACGCATTAAAACTTCAGCTGGAACACTTCAGATTGTCTTCACTTCCACACAGGGCAAGGAAGAAACATGCACTTTATATCATGCGCACACGTTGTCATCTATATGGGCAGAACTGCACCTCTGTCATGGATGTCAAAGTATGAATTTTGCACATAGGGGAGTAGGCAAACTTACTGAATGTGTAAAGTACCATCGTAGCATTCAGAGCCCTAGGCTGGATGGTTGCTAAGATGTCAATGGACATGCTGCAACTGCATTTCCCTTATGGAGGTGCTTACTCCGTGTCTACAAATAAATTGTGATGGTGAAAATGTCTTGATGTTCTGCTGATCACATCCAATCCACAAATGGTTTAGAGATTGATCCCAGAATCACTAGTCCTGGGAAGGCAGCAGCATCTCCCCATGCTGGGATAGTGCCCACCTTGGCCAATATACTGGGTTTGAACTAGAACCTTCAAAATTAAACAGGTTGAGGTGCCATCACTTGAATTAAATGCATTCCACCTAAACTTGAAGTAGATTTTCTTTTCTCTGTGAACTGGGTAAAAGGAGACCTGTCATATGAGACCCAACAGGATACAATATGAAATGACTCTGTCTTAACAGCAAAAGTAGAAGATATTAGTCCTTAAAATAATATCTTTTTAAAACCTAAAGTAGTCTTTGACATTTAAACTAACTACTGGAACACAGAAAGATCAAGCAATAATGCAAAGACTGGTTAGGGTCTGTGCAGCAGTCAGTATGCTAAGATGATACCAAACTGGAAGGTGCTGTTGACTCTCTTGAGGGACAAGAGGCCTTGCAAAAAGATCTAGATAGATTAGAGCATTGGGCTATGATTAATGGGATAAAATTTAACAAGTCAAAATGACGGATTCTGCACCTAGGATGAAGTAATGCCAGGCACAAGTATAAATGGGGAAAGGAGTGGCTGGAGAGCAGCCCTGCAGAAAGGGATCTGGGGGTGCTGATTGACAGCAGGCTCAACAGGAGTCAGCAGTGTGCCCTGGCAGCCATCCTGGGGTGCATCAAACACTGCATAACCAGCCGGTCAAAAGAGGTGATCATCC
Organism: Pygoscelis adeliae; assembly: GCF_000699105.1. Lineage (NCBI taxonomy): Eukaryota > Metazoa > Chordata > Aves > Sphenisciformes > Spheniscidae > Pygoscelis > Pygoscelis adeliae. The sequence continues at coordinate 3,865,464 of NW_008825080.1, forward strand.
CA
>NW_008825080.1:3865544-3884814 GCF_000699105.1 Pygoscelis adeliae
TGTATTCAGCATTGGTGCGGCCTCACCTTGAATACTGTGTGCAGTTCTGGGCCCCACAGTTTAAGAAGGATGTGAAGGTCCTTGGATGCGTCCAGAGGAGGGCAACAAAGCTGGTGAAAGGGCTGGAAGGCATGTCCTGTGAGGGGCAGCTAAGGACTTTGGGCTTGTCTAGTTTGGAAAAAAGGAGGCTGAGGGGCGACCTCATTGCTCTCTACAGCTTCCTGAGGAGGGGAAGTGGAGAGGGAGGTGCTGAGCTCTTCTCCCTGGGATCCAGTGATAGGATGCGTGTGAAGTGTGGGCTCCAGGGGCAGTTTAGACTGGACATTAGGAAGCATTTCTTTACTGAGGGGGTGGTCAAACATTGGAACAGGCTTCCAAGTGAGGTGGTTGATGCCCCAAGCCTGTCAGTGTTTAAGAGGCATTTGGACAATGCCCTTAAAAACATGCTTTAAACTTTGGTCAGCCCTGAACTGGTCAGGCAGTTGGACTAGATGATCATTGTAGGTCTCTTCTGACTGAAACAGTCTATTCTGTCTATTCTATTCTGAATGTGCTTCAAGATCATGGTATACCTTGAAATTGGTCTAAGCTGAAAGTACCAGAAGTAGCCATTATGTGTCAGAGAGCTTACTTTATTAGGGGAAGGAAATCAGACAGCACTTTGGGATTACTGCACCTACCATTCTTTTAGAGTATGTCATGAGTTCCTCAGCATCCCCTTGGGCAAGCACTGCATACAGACAAAAGCCACTTCCTTCTTAAGTTCCAACTTTTTCCCACATCACTGATAAGAAACATCTTTGAATAAAATCTAAAATATAGGGCAGATGCTTTTTATTCCTTCTTCTCTCCACTGAGCAGCCAGAGTCAGAGCTATGGACCCATCAGTATGTGCAAGTGGGAAAAATTGAACAGTCACAACAGCAATTAAGTGCATGTACAATTATAAATGCCTAAAACATAAGCCTAGTTTTACCTTTTTATCCTCCCCAGACACTTTAGAGTAAAAGTACCTCACTCAGTTTGTAACATAACTATTTTTAAATGTAATAGTGCATCCTCAACTACACAGAAAAACTATTTATTTACATTGGCAAGAGACAGAAAGTTGAAGCTAACACTCAAACATTTGTTTCAAGTATTTGTCTTAAAGCCTGCTATTTAAGAAATAAAAACATTTAAATTCAGGTGCATACCAGAGAGTTCAAACAAACAACAGTCCAAGATTTTGTCACAGGCAACAGCATTTCCAGGGGTGCCTGAAGGAGCTATAAGAAAAAACTGAATGCAGCTCCCCAAGATTGAGGCTAAGCCACTGCTGCTGGAGAGAAATGGAGGTGGGACAGAGAGCTGCTGGGGGAGTTGGGCTTTCTGCTTGAAGAAGTGGGAAGGGTGGGGTGGGGCCACCCACCCCAGCATAGCCGCTGTCCCCCCTGCCCTGACCCTTCTCAGCAGAAATCAGTCTGTCATTTCAGCACACAGGAAAAATCAGAGTTTGAGGCATGACTGTTTCACTGCCACAGAGCCTAAGCAAGCGTCTGCTTCACTTGTGCTGACAGCACAAATACAACATCAGGCCACATCCTCATCTGGGTTACATTTGTAAAATTCTATAAATCAATGTAAAGCCACTGCTTATAAACCAGAACCTTGTATACCATGTCTATAATTATACTATACCAACTATTTTTAAAAATAAAAATTGGATAGCAAAAATTCCGATCCTTTCCAGTTCAAAAACATAGTTCCGGTTAGAATAACCTCATTCAGGTCAAATGCTAAATTCTTGAACACATTTATTTGCAATAGATATTTGAAAAAAAGAAAGTCTGTATCACATATGTAGCTTTAGACGATGTGACTGATATGCTGTATGCATGACAGGATAATCTGTTTTCATTAATGAATATTAATCATTAAAGAACAATTTTTTCCTGTATTTATCTGTTTGCTTTTCCACTATTTGTAAGCATGAAAACGTAAACCAAGGAAAAATTCAGTCTTCAGCTTTTGGGAAATGGCATAAACCTCCCAAGCTATATATTGTATTCAGGAGGAGTTTTAACAGGGGAAAATGGTTTACTAAGAGAAACTCTAAGAATATCAGAGTTGCTAGCACTGTGGATATCATTGTGTGAATTAATTTGTATATTTGTATATTCAAATAATATATACTTTTATATATATATATAAAAATACACTTCTGCTAGTTACCAATATTTTTAAAACCTGGTAAAAACATTAATGAAATGATTAAACATAGGAAACAATAAATTTATTAGTGCATTTCCTGATGAAACAAAGATTTTTGGTTTAGTTTTCACTAAAGAATGTAGCTTTGTCTTTCAAAAAAATTTCTCCCTCCCAAGGAAAGGAAGTCATATGCTGAAAAACAGACATGGGATCAAAACTGACTGAAAATTTATTATCTCACACCTGGAGGAACTGTTCCCTTTAGATTATAGAAAGGGTGAACAGGAGAAGCAAGGTGAAGACATTTCTGGTACATTTTTTTGCATTGTACAAGCAAATTAAAAATGAGAGTACTAATTTGCAAATGCTTGCAAATAATACTGCTGTACAGTTTTAAATTATGTCTGGAAATGAAGCAATCTGTATGAGTCAAAATGAATGATTTACTTAATTATAAAACCAGATCTCACTGCTATGTCTGGAGCAGGGATTTATCATTATTTCCAGAGTTTCCTAACAGTTATCATTATTTCCAATACAAAAGAATATATATTTCACTCATGGTCTTTCCCTCTAGCTGCAAATCAGGCTGTAGCCAAACTAAGCTGTATGTATGAATAAGTAAATAAATTAACAAACCATTTCAGGTTTTGAACTGTTAGACTCTCTGCAACCTTTACAATCCTGGAAAGATAAGTGCAACTAACTTTTATAAACATGAGACTTCCCTTTCATAGTTCATATGCTGCTATTGTTTTACGTTAGCCTTTTTCAGTTGCCTCTCCATGGTGAGTAGCTGGTCTTACGCTTGCTGGAAATATTCTGGGAGACTGCCAATGCCTTCATGAACAGTTAGAACAGGTTTTCTGACTGGTTAGCACAACTTCCCTGAAATAAGGTTTCCTGTTGGTTGAGCAGTAGAAATGCTACCCTTTTAAAAGTTGGGCAATGATGATGACATTAATAATTATTTTGCCTTTTTTTATATTCAGGAGTGGGTGTGGCTGCATCACACATTTAGCTACTGCTGGGTCTTCACTTAATATTTGCAGCTTTTATTCCTGACCAGGTTGTGATTTTGGAGAAGATCTAATTTGAAAAGCCCATCTTTAGGATGCCATTAAGATACATAAGCTGTTTTCCAGGCTATTGGGAGGTTGCCTGTTCGTTTATGCCAGAGGCAATTGGTGACATTCATCAGCTCAGGATGCCAGGTCTGGGCAGGTGGCAGCACTCCTGACACAACAGCTGAGCATTAGCTGACTCAGTATCTGTGCAAAATGGCCAGGGTTTAGAGAAAACACAACTAGATTAAGGCAAAGGCATTTTAACTTCTGCTGAGATCACCAGCTCCTCGAATCATTTGATCCTACCATAATCTCTGCCTGCAACAAAACCAAAAGAAGGCTAAGTGACAACAGTTGCAAAGCAAAGCTTGAAAACAGAAATCATATTATATGAGGCAGCAACAATCAATGCCTGAGTCTGCATGCAGCCCAGCCAGTAAACCTGGCACCAATTGCTTCTCATGAGAGGTGAAACTGAGTATCAGCACCATCCTGCAAGTGAAGCGTGTGACGGAGATGTAGCATAGGCCCTTCTACACCCCTGGGAGAGACCACGAATGCAGGTAGAAGCAGTCCCAGCTTGTCTCTGGGGCAGGAGAAGACTGGGTTGTTGCTCTATGGGATGAGCTGGAGAAGACAGACCTGTCAGAGTGTCACTCAGAACAACATGGAGACAATTCTTGTGTCTAAGAATTTATCATGTCCAAAGTAGTGAAGAGATCTGATGGTCTCTCCAAATAAGAGGCAGTGCTGTGGAGCCCTTCTTTTCATTTTTGTCCACAGAACCTGTTCCCAATACAATGTAGCCAAAGACCGGCACAGACTTCAAACAACACAGCTTTCCTGAAGCTACAAACAATCCGGCTTAAAGCAATTCATAGCCAGTGTTACCACATTCTGCTCCTGTTTTAGCATTTGTGACTGAAAATAGTTTTTCAGGAGAGTTGTTTCTGTTTTTTAATTAAAGCCATGTGTAGTATATTGTACAAAACAGAAATTTCTCAGGCATTTCAAAAGCAACTTCACAGAATCACACAAAACAGAACAGCTAACTTTTGTGAACACTGGCACTGATCCTCAGTCTTTAGTTTCATTGCTAGGAGAGAAACTCCCAGAGAGCCTAAATTTCTGCCAAGAGTAAGGCAGAAAAAATTGTTAACAGCGGCAGACTTGTAAATCAGGACATTAAATATTAGCTACTGTGCACAGTTATGCAGTTAAAGCCAGGTAGGTCAAAGACCACTCTCAAAAATGAACTAGCCATCCATCCACATGGTCCACCAGGCCACCCGAACTTGAACTCCAGAGTGCAGAGCTGGGAGCATGAGAATTCACCAGCTGATCTGGAACAGTCTCCACAGGTCTCAACCTTCAACTTCAACTGAGCATGGGCTGTGCCACAAACACAGTTTGTCAGCAGGTGCCCAGAGCTCTGTTCTTCCAAGCATGAGCCCAGCAAAGAGAGTGGGTAGCAGAGGTGACATTTATCCAGGGACCAGCTGGTTTGTGTCAGTTAGCTTCCAAAAACTGTCCAAAGTAGGGCCTGAGCCTTGACCTTGAGGATGTTGGTGAGGAATTGAGGAAACTGTTAGAAAAAAATTTTCCACCTAGCTGCCTACTTTGCAAAGTAGTTAACTCATCCCTTAAATTTATAAATACAGTATGAATATGGGTAATAATAAAAATGCCTAACTTTTAAAAGTTTTTAAATCTTCCATATTTCAGACACATAAGCATTTTCTAGTGAATTGCAGACATCCCAATAAGAAATTGTCAATGAACCTACAAATGGCTTATGTTTCTTAGTTATCTTTCAAAGGCCTCTAAAGATTGATGAGTGAAAAATGTGCAGCAAAATTCCTAGCTTCTGTATCAGTCCGTTTAGTGTTCATTTTGAATATTTTTACATTGATATATTCATTCTTTTTCTGGAAAACACAAAAAAGTGGTCAGCTGTTAAACAGCTTTGGTGGCTACCCTAACCCAGCTTTCACTTTTAGCAGTACTGTTCTGTTGTTAGTCAACTAATTCAGCTCACCAGCACAGGGATGCTTGCCCTTCTTCTGTCTTCACAAGGGCTTCACTGACCTGACTATCATGCACCTCTTCCAAACAATGCATTTGCATACACTCTCAATAGTATATAATAGTCACTGAGCCAAATTCCTCATGTGTCTTTTAAATAATATTTAGATGAGTTATTTATAAATTATCTTGTACATATTTGGAATGTTCCAGAGGCTTTCAGGAAAGAGAATGTATGTGGGTTGGAAATTAACATGCAAGAGATTTATCATTTATGCCTTTGCAAGAGGCTTAGGAATATAAAATCAGGTTTTTAAATCTCTTTTAGACATCTTAAAGAAAAAAGAAAATTTCTCACAAACATTTAATTTAGAATGGAACTAGAATAATTTAAATGTAGATATGAAAACAATGTTTTCAGTGTTTAGAGGAGTGTGATTTAAAAAGAACAGATTTCTCCTATTTCTTAAACAGCTTTATTTTGCAGACCTTTTGGGATACCAAATGTGAATGATTAGCATGGGCACCGTTTATGAACAATTGCACATGTGAATAATAGAGTTGAAGGAAGCTGGCTATCTAAACACATTTACTCACCTGTTATTGTTAGTGTGACTTTACCTAAATTTAAAAGCCTGATGCTAAGTCAATATGAAAATGTTACAAGATCAGTCTCCAACAGGAAAAAACCAAACACAACCCCCCTCAAAACAAACCCCAAAATACCAAACATAATCAATCTTAGATTGGCTTTAACATTTTATTTAGAGAAGAAGACTATGTCTTATATAAATGTAAGTGATGTCTGAGAAGGTTAGAATTTCTAAACTTGAGTGGAAAACAACCAAGCGTGTTAATAAGCTAATCTTTTGTGTATCTGTTAGAGAGTAATGTATCCAGAAAAATTTATATCCATTTAGTTGCAAAGGCATGGCCACTGTATTTTGTGTATTCCATCTGTCGAATAACAGAAAGGCAAAGCTGCAATAAATCCAAGAGATGCCAACAGTTTACATAGCATTTTGTAACATTTGGTGGAACCTATTAGGTGAGACTGCTGAAACTCTCCCTTTTGCTGCTTTAAAATAAAAAAGGCAACCACACTGTCATTGGTTTAATGTGCTTATAGCTTCAGGAAGACTGTCTTAAAAGTTGTTACCTTTTCAGCTGCATTATCATTCCAATCAAAAGTGTTCCTAGTGTTGAGAAGATTACTGTAGATTACCCTATACATTCTTGCTTTTCCAGGTTTTGAATGCTATTTCTAAGGGGCCTACACAATGTAAGCATTGATTAACAACGTCTTTTTACCTACCACAGAGGTTAAGCAGGGATAAGACTAATCAAAAGGAGGAGTAAAGAACGTTAGACAAGCCGAGACCTCATGTGACAACCTAAATGTTTAACATCAACTTTTGTCCAGATCTTCAGCAATGGGGTTAAAAGTTTCTACTGAGATATAATGTAGTAAATTGTAAGAAAGCAAATATATAATCATTTGCAACTACCATATAAGTATCAAGAAGCAGCACTGCTTTGATCTTTCATATTACTTTTTTGGTCAGGAGGAAATAAGTAGCTTTATTCTTGCTAGTTGAGATGGATGAAATACTGGAACTGTATGTGAGCAGAGGAGATGATATTCCAAAATGTCATATTCTGTTCAGGCTTCGGTTGTCACCACTTACAGTCAAAGATCATGGGAGGCTTCTACATGCAAGGGATAGTTTTGAGATCCTTAGTTTGAGTGGCAGGTCCAAGAAGCTGAATGAAGAAATGAATAATCCTTATTCCATTTCTTTAAAAAGGTGGGAAAATTGCTATGAAACTATGTTTCCAGGCTGTACAGAACAAATGGGTTGTCCAATTAGTACTAAACAAAGTTTTATCTTAGACAGGCATTTAATAAACTCATGTCTTTAACATTTTCCAACTGGCTGGTTTATATGGCATCCCCCACAACATGGTAGCTCTGGTGAAACCTGTTAGGAGATACTTTGCCTTCCTCAAACATCAAACAGTGAGCATTGATTGCATCCATACTGGGACCTGGTGCTCAAGACATGGCACTGCAATGTTAGCTTCTGCAGATTTTAAGCTCTTTTTTGATCTGGCCCAAGATGGTGCCCTCATTAGGCACGCAGGTAGCTAAAGCAATGTTTAGGCTTCATACTTTGTCATTAGACATCTTGAAATCCTTATGTTCTGTCCATTTCCTCCAATTTTAGATACAGGAGATTCGCAAATTATGTGAACCATGAAAAATAACAGACATAAATTTTCCACATCATTTGGGTGAAATATATCAAATGTAAAATGTATTCTCCATATTCCCATTCCATGTACCAATCAGCAAAGTATTTCTACATTGCAATTCTAGTAGCAAGGAGAAACTCATAATTACAAATGATCTCTAAAGTTCTGATTTTATCAGTCACAAAATGGTTACAAATTGGACAAAATAAGCATTCTTAATGTAGCCTGAACCAACTTTCAACTTTTATCATGACTGGACCACTATTCTTCCAAAGCCTTGTTTGTTTTTGGTTGCTAGAGTAGAATATATGTGTCAGTAAATAGCCAGATGGGTATCACTGATGAACTGATAATATCAGACCCCATAGCAGTTGACCTTTTCTATAGGTGTCATGTAGCCATTAAACAGCCTGAGGAAAGGAACAAAATCACTAGTCTATTGCAAGGTGCAACTTTGAGTGTGGATTCAACATCATTTATTACCATTCCTGAGTTTCTGGCTTTCAAATATAACCTGAACAACTGCAGACCATTTCTAGAAATGTGACCGTTCATTAACCACAATATAAAATCAATTTATTCTTTATGGTCAATGGCATCCAAATTAAATGTTAAGTGATTGAGGGAAAGGCTGTGCTTAATTATTTGACAAAATCAGGTATGACATCAAGTGAGGGAAAGACTTTATTAGCTGAGAATGTGCAATACCAGAGGTGTGTGACTAAAATGATACCTAATGAGTAGATACTGAATGGGCTATTACAGCTCTCATCCAACATTATAGTGACTGAAGAAATTTGCAGATTTGTGGCAGACAGCATTTTTAAATGCTGCAGTTTATTCTCAATGTGCCCAAAAAATCAACAAAGAGTCTTTTAATTGTAATAAAATTTGGAAACATTTGAATTTTTTTCTTTGTATTATTAACAGTTGAGAATGGTTTTATTGTTTCAAATGTATGAAAATGCTTCCCATGTTAAATACTGTTGCTTAATTTGCATATATTACATATATCAGTCAATAAACATAAAATTCATTAGAAATATGCAGTGTTGCAGTAGACACAATGTCACCCACAGTCTTACAAGTAATTTCTTGCATTTGCTATTAAATACTTGATAAAATACAGCTTGTAATCGCTATTTAAGAAATTAATTACAAGGATAAGAGAGCATTAGTTTTGGTCAACTGATGTTGGGTTGCAATGAGTTAACTGGGATCATTGTTTCTGGGGCTGTTCATATCCCCAGACTTTTCACAGCCCTGGCAGAGGCTGACTCTGTAATAAGTCTCACATTACACGTGGATTAGATTTGTAGAAATCCTGTAACTCAATAGGTACCTGCCTATTCTCTCCTGGCGTCAGGCTGCCTGCACTACTTTGCTCTGTAGACATACCTGGCATTCCACCCGTGCCTCCTTGCTGGCTAAGTGGGCTGGAGCCTGCCTACCAAAACATTGGGGTATTGTTGGGAAGGGGAGACCCCCTTGACAGACGAGCGAAGTGTGAAGTTAGTCTTGCAATGCCTTATTACCTTCCTATGAAGTATACATGCAGCTCTTTTAAGCTTCCTTTATGCTGCAGTAACATGGGAAATCAGATCTGCAGAAGCGTTTGGGAGTAGCAGGGGGTGGAGATGTGCTGTAGACAAGGACAAAGCTAGTCCGACCTCGAGCCCTTCCGGCTTCCCCCCAGCTGCCACCACCATGTTTGTTTACACTGACAGAGGAAGACAACAAAAACATATTTGGCAGTGCATCAAGGATGTGAAATGGCTTGATTTCTGGGAATTGTGCCAGGTATTATAAACCATTTTGTTTTAACACCCATTCTTCATTTCATTGCATACTATTTGTTAAGTAATTAGTGGGTAGATGAATTAGGATTTTTAAAAAAATTTGAATAAGATTAAAATACCCATTTACAACATTTAGGACTTTTAAAGTGAAACAGCTATCTCACTAATGAAAACTGAATCATGTGATCTTTAAATAAGAAAGGGAAATTTCTCAATTTGTCATTAACAGTTTATGGTTTGTATCTTGCAAATTTTAGTCTTGAAATCAATTCAGTTGAAGTTCACAATAAAGCTTATAGAAGCATTATCAGATCAGCAGATCAGCAGATCAGCCAACCTACTAAGTTTTCATTGGTTTTTTACATATTTGCTGGTGGGAATTTTTTTTTAAATGTGTAGTGAAATTTGAGATCCATAACAACTCTTTCCTCCTCTTTCAGCAGTTCATCATCTCATCCCGGAAGATAATGAGAAGACTCCTAGTGATTTCATGCAGATGTGCATGTGATTCTAATAACCTACTAACGGCATTTAACATTAAATGTTAATAAAGACTAAGGCTTATATTAACATTAAAAGGTCCTATTTTTTTTAATGGAGAGGAGAAATTTGTGTAATGGATTACTATCACAGAATATATAATAGTAATTTGTGCACATAAATATCTGCTTTAGAGTTTTGGCAAAATGTTTATACAGACTAATGCCTTGAAGTTCATGGCTATGACTTCTGAGTTTAGTGAGATTTTACTTCAGTCATCAGAGAGAATGGTGGAGAGAGGATTGGGGACATAGTTCTGTTTTCTACTGAACTATCAAGTACCTTAGTTAGACATTGAAGAAGACTGCAGGCACGTCCTTCCCAAAAGCTGCAGTGTAGGTTAATTTCTGCCATCCAGCTAGACCCTCCTGTCTTGCCAAGTGACAGTGACTTGCAGTGATTCTGCCTGAGCGATGTGCCCAAACAGCCTCCATGGGAGACAATGACTCTGCAGGAAAAGGGCTTGCAAAGAACACTTGCTAACGTAGGAATATTCGAGTGTGTTGCCTCTGCAGGTTTTTGCCACTGTCCTCTCAGTGTATTTCACCCCCTACATATTTTTACAAAGGAAGCTCCCTTTTGACTTCACAATATCTAACAAATAGAAAATAATTCTAAGCCTTGTACTGTGCTGAAGAGCTTTCATCTTAGTACGGATGGTTTCAGATTGAGTTTTACCTATGAGATTTTGAAACACACTTTTAGAAATAATAAGTGTATATAGGAATCATTAGTAATACAAATTAATATTTTTCTTTTAATATAATTATACTTCTTATTACCCACTGCTCACCCAGCAAATAAAACTATGGCATGAAGTCAACATGCTTCAAAGGAGAATAACTTTCAGTTCATTTTGTTTCTCTCTTTTACTTTTAATTGAGCACACTCTCATGGAAATAGGGGGAGGGTAGTTCCCCCTCCCCTCCCCCCCATTTAAGTTATATCCAAAATATTTCCATTTGCACACTCCTTTTATTACAGTGTTTAACTTCCTTCTACTATAATACAATTAGGGCTAGACAAAACAAAGTTGTTGGTGAGCAGTGCAATTAACAAAGCCTGATTTCTTATGGATTTCTACCCTTTGTCCCACAAATCCCTTCACTTCTATCCTTAAACCACAGTAACTCCTTTCCCCTCCCTAGTCCCTAGGATGCCTTCACGCACAGATAGCAGCTCATGCTACAGCTAGTCCCCAAGCTGTGTGGGGGCTGATTAGCTGTCCAGCACTCCTGTGCCAATTGGCAAACAGCCTGCTGCCAAGGACAGTGTGTAATATTTGTTCCTCAGTAGGAGCACTGATTTGGATCTTTCCTCTACTTACATTGATTTTCATGAAATTTACAGAAACATAATTTTCCTTAAGTTTTCCACCACTGCTGCCTTTTGAATTTGTTTGAATATGGCCAATAACAAAAAAAACCCCAGTATTAGGATAGGGCAACCAGCAGGCAAATGATGCAGCTGCATAAACTACATTTCCAAGGAGAATCAGACTAAAAACTGCATATGAAATAAGGAAGGGCATGCAGTGGTCTCAGTCTGAACAGCTAACAGGAAGGTGTCCAAAATTCCACCGGCTTCAAAAAGTTTTTCTTTCTTGTTGGTTCAGTGGCACAATTTTTGTGCCAGTTTCCTGCCAAGCAAATTGTGGAGGGCTTGTGCAACTGAATGGGCTTGAGTCTGAGTCTCTGGTGACAAGCTTGCTGCAGCTCCAACCAGGGCTTTACAGCTTCCTAAAAAAAAAAAAAAAAAAAAAAGCTGCCAATTATAACAAATGTGAAGTGTCTTTTTGACATGAAACCACTGCCTATTAAAATGAGCCAAAAATATGACAGTTTCACAGAAGACTCTTTTTTATCAGCTGAACACTTCTCAGCACATCACTTGGGTCAAATTGAAATGTAAAATCATGGTACCTGAAGGAAACTGTCAAGAGTCTTGTATAATACTAAGAGTCCTCTTCTTCTAAAAAAGGCTAGTACTTATGTAGTTTTCTTGATGGTAAAATGTAAAGAATTTTCTGAATTTCAACAATGGCAGATGAATGCAGGATGAAAAGTCCCTTTTTCCATTTCAATACTTCTGCTGAAATAGCTTTGTTACAGTTTATGAATTCCTTTAAATATAAGAAGTCTATGAACAGATTTTCGAATGAAATATTTTTTCAAGGTTGAATGCTAGCTCTAGCCCCACTCAAATAGGAGAAATTACTTCTCAGTGGTGTGCCAAATTGCTTGTTAACTATTTCAGCAACAGGATACAGTGATTCTTTATACCAGGCTTATCATAGCCTTGATAGACGCTTTCATGTCTCTAATTTCTAAAATCTGCATCATCAGAAGCATTTTTCTGTTGCTGAATTCAGTTCAAAAGCCAATAACTCACCTAAATGAGTAGAGCTGAGTACATTTTCCTAGTCTGTAGTTACAATTTCCAGATCTCCAGTGTTTATTAAATGTTTGTGTAAAAAGAATTAAAAATAAATACACACACATAATTATGGCTTAGATAACAGTGTTGGGAGACTATTATTGGAACTAAGCAGGTAAATTGAAGTGTCTCTGGATTCTGGGTTCTCCCAAAAATTCTACAAGAGACACTAACTCCAGCCATGGATGTTCTAAATTCTGCACTTTTAATGGGTACTTGTGCAGAGGTTGAACTAAAATGTATTGAGCCAGTAACAGTGATCTTAGAGTCTTGTTTAGCAATCCTAGAGGTGACTAAATTTTTATAGATACCTATTTTTACTATCTTTTCTCTGATTACCTGGTTTTGCACCTTTACATTACTGAGAATCTGTATGAGCGGCTTGGAGCCATAGTTGTGCCCAGTCTAACCATGACTGAAACTACAGTGCATTAGGTACAGGTCAGAAACGTCCACCTGAGTCTCATCTTGTATCTCCTTCACACTTTTAAAGCCCAACTTTGCATTACAGCATTTCCAGCTTGACTTTCCCTGGGGAACTCTAGGGCCACATTTTGGCAACCTGAGTTGCCTCACTTCTTCGAGGCAGGAAGAATTAGGGCAAATTACAGCTGAACACCACTCCTCCATTGTGTGCTGCTGCCACTCAGTTGATACTGTTATCAGAGAACTGAAGGAAGGATGAAGGAAGGAAATTCCTCTTTTCCTCCCCCACCCTCTCTGTTTCCTGGGTTCCAGAATCCTTTCAATGAAGAGAGCCCGACTTAAGATTTATACAAGTTATTCTTTAGCTTATGTTACAATATAGTTTGAGTCTCCTTTCTCTTACAGCACATACAACAGACATTGTCAGATTCAACGTTCAGACAAAAAGCAAGTGGTGGCTAGCACTTTTTTTTTTTTTTAACCACAGTTTACATGACAGGAGAAAAACATTATTCCCACCCCCTTGTTGTAAGACTGAACAGCACAAGCTTTCCTCCTTTTTGAACTGAAATATAAGAAAAACTGGGAAGAAAGTGTCAGTGAATCAAGCAAAGAACAATACTATTTGGGTTAACAATAACTGTGAGGGTTAACAAAAATTTGCAGTGAAAGCCTTTGAGAGAACAGAGAGAAGCAGAAGCCTCCTTGAAAGACCTGCAACACTGCCACAGTTGGGGTCTTTCGTGCAAACATTGTCTCACTGAAACTGTGTAGACAGCTGTCTTTTCATGTGCCACCATATGTCTTTGACCCCTCAGATCATGGTTAATCAGGCTAAATCTGCATGTTAAATTCAAGACTAAAACACAACAGTGGTGAGTCTGGAGTAAACACCCTACCACAGTCCCTATTTCATTTAGCTTTTGTGGGAGGAACGAAAGTTTATTCACACTGCCTAAATAACTGAGTTAGTTTATTAAGATGGAGGGAGTAGCAGTCAGCAGAGAGATGGCTGCTGTGAACAACCTTCTGCACTGAAGGTATCTTTATTTTTAATGGTGAAGCACTGGACCAGACCCAGAGATGCAAGTGTGTGGGATCTTGACAGTCTTCAAACCTGCACCGGGTTTTTCCTTTAGCCTTCATTCCAGACCTCCTGCAGGAGAATGAATATATGTGAGATGTGAGTGACCAGGCAGTAGGATCAATACAAAACAATGACCAAACCAGCTCAATAGTGTCGGTAAATTCATTGATATCTAGCTGTATTTGCTCATATAGATACTTCTGCAACTATTTATTCTAAGTCTTGATTTTTACTGCTCCACAGAGAAGTGTTACCACTTGAGACATCTTAGAGAATCTGTACAGCAGTTTCATCTTTGCTATCAAGTCAGCACTTTCCATTTCCACATTTCTTCAGACAGAATGTACTGTTTCCTGTAGCTTCTATTTTCTGAAATGGACATGGTATAACACTCTATTACTGATGAATATTTTATTCATAAAATGGAGCTAAAAATGTATTTGTGCCACTCTAGGGCCAAAGAAGTATCTCAAGTTATGATTTTATTGTATTGCTGTAACATTTGGAGGACCAAAGCAAGATTAAAACTTCACTGTTGTTGGCATAGTACACTGAGGTTCTCAGAGTTATTTTCTTCCCCATGAGCATTAAAAAGATAACCAGAGGAACAGAACTACATAAAGGATCTTTGTGGCATTCATAGAAAAAACTTTAAATAGAAATATATATAAATAGGTAGACAGACAAACAGAAACATGTTCACAAGTCCACTTAGATTTTCAGCAATGATTTAGAAAAGAATGGGGAATAACATGAGCAAAGTAGGAAAAACGCGGGGCGGGGGGGCGGGGGGAGCATAAAAGGAGTCATGTTTTAGCTTGTTCAAAATTTTATTAGTTTATTACATTATAAACTATTTGCCCTACACATACTTCATATAATCTCTTACTTAATGTTTTGTGACAGTTTTAATACAACAAAATTAGACATGCTGCTGCAGTAGTCCTGACAGCTACCTGGTTTCCATGCATTAACACCATTGGCTTCTTGCCCAATACAAATAAACTTGAAAGGCTAGAGAGCACATCCAGTGAAATCAAGAAGCCTAAAACCAGAAGTTAGAGCTGAGCATTGCGGAATAAAATATCATTGCAAGGGAAACCTTTGATGATATCATTAACTGAAGTATTAAGAACAAATTAAAAAAAAATCTTGAAACAAAGGCATTTAAATTCTACCTGCACAGAGAGGACTATCATGAAAATGTTAGACTAGAGGTAGAACTTACACAAACATTGTTTATTTTATTATGGAGTTATATTTGCACATCATACTTTCAAAATTCCTTCCCACATCAAAATTTGATGAAAATATGTCATGGTGTTCAAAAAACTCAGAGGATTACATGTAACTACCTTGTAATGCCTTTTTATTCTTTATCTAATATGTACATGTGTGTGCATATGAGCATATACACATTCTGAGCTATGACAGAGGGAGAGCCAAATATTCCACAGCAAATGATATTTGACCACTGCATAAATATATGTGAAACTTACATCTCTTAACTTGCTGTCACACCCTGAAACTATCAGCTTCATATTTTTAAATAATAGTAATTGTTATAGATACTTCATCTCTATTTTAAGTTGGAACTATTCCAGCCATTTTGAGTGTTTCTATTTCTCAGTTTTATCAATGAGCAAATTGTCCCTTAGGCTTTTCCCTATCTGATCAAAATATGAAGTATACCTGAAAATCACGTAGAAATCTTAACAGTGTGAGAAATATAATCTTACCTGGGATACCAACAGAGGGCTAAATTACCAGTAAATGGGTAAAACAACTTGTAGGTGGACCTGAGTTTAACAGCCATTGGTTTAGTAGAAAAAAATTGCTGCTATGATCTCAATGATTGCATTAGTAGTGTCATGATAGAGACAGAGATTGGCTTTTGTCAGATTTAGAGAAGTCCCCTGCAACAGGGGCTCCCCCATGCCTGATATGTGATGAATGAAGACCTTGATGTTGTCCTTATCCAAGGCACAGAGATGATCTAACAGTGTGTTGCCTACCTCTTTCTCTCCACCTTCATATTCCAGCATGAGAAGAAGTACATGCAGTCTTCGAGTCTTACTGTGTCCTGCACATGAGTGGAGGGTGGACCTCTCAGCACTGTAGCTGCACAGGCCAAACAAGGAAGGTATTTCTAGAGCTTTGCTTGTTTTCAGAGGTTGATGTCTTTGCTCAGATCTGAGTGTTGTACTTTCATAACTGGGTCCTTATCACTGGAAATGAGATAAAGTATTGAAAAGGTTTGCCAGTAAAAATTTAGGACTGATTTGATTAGTGTTTTGCAGTGACAATGTGAGTCTATATAGAAAAAAAATTATTAGAAGCTGGAAGACTTTCGTTGGTTAGAAAAAAAATAAAAAGAAGAAAGTAAAAATTAATGTTCAGCTACATGTGGAAATACCTTCCCCTTATTCAATTTTCTTCTCCATTAATTAGTGGATATGGAGGATGCATATTCTGGTAGAGTTATCGTGTTTGCCTGTGGCACCTTCCCTGAAACAATGGAAGGTCTGGCACTAATTGAAAAGCTGTGGATCCTGATAGCACAAAACCTCTCTTTAACCTTTTTACTGACTCTGTGGAAAGGGCATAGGGTGCCAATATTGCTAATAGTTCTGAAATTGTTGTCTATAACTTCAACTTATTACCTCTCTCATTTCTATCTTTTAATGGAAGTTTGAATTACCTCCACAAGGCTTTTACTGCACAGCAGAAAAAAACCCAACCCAAACAGGTGGTCCTGGCATGGGACAAATTGCCTACCTCTTCAAAAAGTTTCTCATTTATTCTGATGATGTGATGATGAGGGGGACTAATCTGAGGTTGAAACATAAAAACCTACAGGAACAGAGGACCTCATAAGCTGTACCATTTTTTTCATCAGGTGCAAAGTATGTTTATTCATCCTGCCTTCTCTAATATAAACATATAGCCTTAGCTATTGAAATGATAAAATTATAAAATAAGTTACCTTACCCCTTCTCCAAACAAAGCAATCCTCTATGTATTTCACTCCCTTGGGTATTCACATGAGTGAACAAAACAAATGTGGCAGATGTTATTCACATTCCTAATTGCACAACTGGAAGCTGATCTCATCCTATAATAATGCATACAGAGGACTCTAGAAAAATCTGAAGAAAAAAGAAGTCCTCATCAAATAATACTGCACCAGTTGGGAATTTTTTGATCCCCAAAGTAAGTTGCAGTGGCATCTGGAAGGAAATCTCTCCACTAAAGACTTTTAGGCTACATCATTCTCTGTTCTTTCTTTTCCTAATGCTTAAAAAGTGCAAAGAGATTCCATTTAGCCAGGAATTATTACTATCCACTGTTTGAAAATGCCTTGCTACTTGAGTAAGAGCTTCATATATGGTTTGTATTTTATATCAATATCATATTGCCTTAATGTATCATGTTAAAATGAGATTCTGCTTCCTCAGTTGCTTAAGTGCTTTACTTCTTTTATTCTAGTAGTTTATATAGTATGTTTTACCTTACGTCGGCATATCTGAGCAAGTTCTTTGGTTTATTATAGAGCAGGTTGGACTATATGTTCTAGTGGCTTATTTTGGCTTTAAAATAAATGTGTTTTATAGAGGCATGAGTAAAGATTTTACATTTGATTGAATAAATCTCAGAAAGACTCCAAATCAGGAAAGAACATAAGAGTTCAAATCCCATTTAATTCAGGAAAACTCAAGCACTTTTGTAAAAGGAATACAGCAAATTCTAGTATGTGCTTAAACCTAAGCATGTTATTAACTGCTTAGAATGATCTACCAGCTGCTCCAATTTTTTGAAGGGATGTAGCAATTTTTTTCAGAAAGGAAACAAAATTATTACATGGAATTGTTATTTATAGAAATAACAGAAATGCAGAAAGTCAGCAAAAATGGTGAGAGATCACTGTTTGCAGAGGAGAGTAATACCAGGCCAGTTACAGAAAATGGAGTTTCATTCCATGGAAATGTTCTTTCCGTGCAAAATATCATTAGTTCTGGGTTTATATCCCACTGATCTCCCACAAGCTGAGATTTTGGATCAGTCAAGAGATCTCAGGACAGTCTCAATTGCACATCCTCCATCCTCTATCATTATAATCATGCTAGGATGTACATCCTTTTCATTATTCTGCACTATCACCTGTGTGCATGGCCTTTTACTGCAGTAAACTGAAGTTATGAATAGTTTCTCAGTCCATGGAAAAAGGGCAACCTACCAAGTATTTTCTATGGGGAAAATGTGTGCACATGGACAGTTATCATAAAATAATTGGTGTGCTGCAAGTTAAAAACACTTGTTTTTGTGCCCATGCTCTGCCTTTTCAGTCACACACAAAATGTTCTTTTCTCTCTACAGCAAATTGGGCCTAAGTCCATCTTTGCTCTTATTTTCTCTAAAGTACATTATTCGTACTGTGGCAGCAGCTAGGAATTCTTGTCATGGCTCACAACTTCATTACAATTGTAATCTCATTGAGATAGAAACTGTGCAAACATGCAGAAAACATTCTTTTTGTGTGTGTCCCATCTGCCAGCCTGCCCTGTCAGTTACACAAATGTGAAACCCTGCCCCAATCCTGATACAAAGTCCTTCAACAGTGTCTCAGGAGTTTTTTCCAACCTCTACTCACTTGTAGACCTCTACATGTAAGGTAGAACTTCGGGTTTGTTTTAAACTATTCTCCAGATGACTTACTTTACAGTGAATGTGCAACTGAAGCATACATAAGCATATATGTATATATACATACACACACATATAATGTATATACATATATACATATATATACTGACTCTATACATGTACGAATATGTGTGTGTGTATATATAGTGACAGTAAATGACCTTAAAGGATCAATTCAGTCACTTAATTTAGGTTTCTAGTCCCACTTGAAATGCTTATCATGTACCTTCTGGTCTCCAGGTGCTGCTCCACAAGGGTGTGGTCTACCCTATATCCTGTGTCAGGTATCCCACTTTCTGCAGACATCTCAGATGCTCTAAATAATTGAATGGCCCTGGCTTCTGTGCTTTTGCTGCTGACTCCCACCCTAAATGCAATCACACAGGGGATGTATGTGCTCTATCCCTTCTATCTATTGACTTTCTGCTTCCCTGCCTTATAGAGCTGGCCACCAATTAGCCCTCTTCACATGTGACTGCACAGCTTGCTCAGGCTGAAGATCCCAATCTCACATACTTCTGGCTGGGCCATATACATATATATACACACACACACACATATATACACACACACATATATATACACACACATATATATACATATATATACATATATATACATATACTTTATTACACCATAAGTATCAAAGTATTTTTACTTATGGTCTATAAGTATTGCTATCCTAGAACAGACCTGTGTTTCTCCTAACTCTGACTTGTAACACTGCTTAGGGAAAG
>NW_008825080.1:3884855-3889647 GCF_000699105.1 Pygoscelis adeliae
GTTCTTGTAGCATTCCCACCAGCTTTATTTCTACCTTTGGCATTATTGTTAGAGAGGATATTATGCACAATGACACAGCTTGAACCATGCCATTTTTCAGTTTCCTACTTCTCTCCCTTTCTCATGTTATTATAAATAATTCAAGATTGATTTTGAGTAGAAAAAATAATTTAAACAAGCAATTTTAATCTTTCTCTCTTTTTTTTGTTTCAAAGTCTGCACTTATTATTGTGGGGAAAAAAAACAACCACAAAACCCCCCAACAAAAGCAAAACAGCAGGTATAAGCAATATTCATAAAATCAACAAAAAAATTAGGGACTCTGAGAGGTCATTTAGCCATATCCTTGTACCAGCCTCTAATGTTTAACCTGAATTTTCTCTGTGATGCTTAAAACTGGTGTATGTTTTCTCATGTTCTATTCTTCCTGTAGCTGTATCATATTGGTTGACTGATATAATTATTTACAGTACAGATATGTCTCAGGCAACTAGATTATAAATCCCATTGACTATTTTAAATGAAGAAGTGCCCTGATGCTTGGCTTCCTCAAACTGTCCCTTATTGTCATGCTGTCCAGAGCATGGAGAGTGATGAAAAAGAAAATAAATCATTTTTTTTACTAAACCTTTGCATCCTAATTAAGTGCTTCTTACTGAATATCCATCTTTTGCCTCACTCCTGGTTGGTAGAGGTTTTAAGAGTTTTGCATCAAAAGAAATCCAGGCTGCACTGCCAGGACAAGGCCACTTGTGCAGCGATTGCTCCTGTAGCTCATGGGCCCCTTCCTCTGCCTGGCAGATGTTCAGTCATGGGGTGACAAGGGTGATTTCCCAGTCTGGAAAACTTTTTTCCAACCTCTTCTGTTTCCTGAGGGCAAAAGGCTAAAACAGTGGTGAGGTTCTGGTCACTTTAACTTAACTTCATCCTTCTTAGAAAGGTCCTGCATTTCTAAGAGATAATTTAAATCTATAATTCTGATGATAGCTTGTCCTTGGCCTATATGCCTAGAAAGAGCTTATGAAAAGGCCAGTTTACAAGTATAAAAATACAGAATAAAAGTACTAACTAAGACACTGTAGCCCTCTCCTCACGTGAAATATTTATATAGAGCAGTCAAAGGGCAGAATGGATTTATTTTCCCCCAGCTCAGAAAGTAATAAGCAATCTGAGTATTCTGAGTGGACTTCTGTTCTCCTTGACTGTGCTAATAGTGGTAGATTCCTGGGGAGGCAAACCTCAAGCTATATAGAAAAAGGTCTGTGGTCAAATATGACATACTGTGTGATATTATACAGAGCTAGATCATCAGGAATGATTATCTGGAATAAGTCTACGTTGTTTTCACAAAAAAGCATATTGTATGGAGTAAAGATGACCAAATTATATTCAAACAATCTACCTGAGGCATGAATCTCTCTGGAGAAAAGAAAAGACTTTGTGATGGAATAATTTATCCCTCTGAGAGAAAGTAATTGCATTGTGGACTCTTGGAATAACAGAGAAGGAAAGAGAAGCAGGGCAGGGAATAGGAGGACAGATGTTGTTGAAAGACACGGACCTGTTGGAGTGGGTCCAGAGGCCACAAAAATGATCTGACGGCTGGAACACCTTTCCTATGAGGACAGGCTGAGAGAGTTGGTCTTGTTTAGCCTGGAGATGAGAAGGCTTTGGAGAGACCTTATTGCAGCGTTTTAATACTTAAAGGGGTCTTATAAAAAAGATGGGGACAAACTTTTTAGCAGGGCCTGTTGCGACAGGACAAGGGGGAATGGCTTTGAACTAAAGGGGGGTAGATTGAGACTAGATAGAAGGAAGAAATTTTTTACGCTGAGGGTGGTGAAGCACTGGCACAGGTTGCCCAGAGAGGTGGTGGATGTCCCATCCCTGGAAACATTCCAGGTCAGGTTGGACGGGGCTCTGAGCAACCTGATCTAGTTGAAGATGTCTCTGCCCACAGCAGGGGGGTTGGACTAGATGATCTTTAGAGGTCCCTTCCAACACAAACTATTCTATGATTCTGTGTTTTATAGCCACTGTACCTATGTCCTTCTCCAGTAGCAACTTAGTTACAAGCAGAAATTACTGGCCTTGTTGTGCTAACCTAAGGTTTTTTGGTGTAACTGGAACAGATGTAGCTGGAAGTGTCTCTGCTAATTGCAGAGGCTAAGAATGCCTCTACAAAGTGTCCCTGAAAAGACAGATGAGCTCCCCTCTACATATCATGACCCAGCTTCTTGTTGATGTTAATGTGACAGGAGGAACCTAAGGATATACCTTGGATAATCTTAGCAGCTCTTCTGTGTAACTGCAGAGCTTGTATGGAGAAAACAGCACGGAAAGAGTTGCAAGCAGGGCTGCAAACTGACCCTTTCTAATGGGCCTTAGAAGCACAGTTCAATGCAGGATAAGTTGTACATATATACTTGTTTTTTCTGTGTATTTGTCTATGAATGAAATGGCTAGTAACAATGCATAGACACTCAGCCCGGTCTGTGTGGGAACAGTAGGAAGCAAGAGCACGTCCAAGTTCCCAGCTCTGGGCTTTTACCAAGTTCCCATTCTTTGCAGGGACAGTACCTGACACATCCTATTCCTTTCTTCTGCTGCTGCGAGACACCGTGTGCAAGCCAGAAAGGATCCACTCTGTAACCCAGCCAGGGTCCCCATCAGGGCAAACCAGAACTGAGGAACCAGGACTGCAAACTGCGACATTAGAGCATAACTGCCTCAAAGCCTAGACATAGCTCAGCCAAATTTATAGAGTGATCAGAGCTATGCAAGTAATGGCTTTCTGCATTAACTGAATATCATTTCCATTCAGGTAGTACTAAATAAAATGTTTTTATTTCTTTTTTTTTAATTAATTCAGTCCCTAAATCTGAAGCTTTAAAATACATGTGGTTTTAATATTTATTTGGCACAAAATGAAAAGTTTTATTTACTTTATTTTCCTTCCTACTGTTTGTCAAATCAAAATTAAAACCAGCAATGCTTCATTTTGAAAACCTTGAAACAAAATGCTTTCAATGTTTAGGGAATTTCTCTATTCCCTGTTCTTGCCCACCTGTTTTTTGGAACAGAACTATCCTTCAGGTTTGTGAAAAGTCTACTGAATAAGTAGTCATTCATATTTACTTTTGATGACTGAAGAATGTCATCCTGTAAATGTGAAGTAACATATGCAATACTAGATGAATAAACTACACTCACAGCCCTGTTCACTGCTGGAAGCAGACACTCCATGTGTGAGATATGGTGATCCTGCTCCCCCAGGAAGAAGTGACTGAAATCTCTGAAGTCCCTGAAGGCTGCCTGGAAACTGTGCTTGTGCTTCCCACATCATGGAATGCACCTGCTTTGTCTCAGATACCTGGGTATGTTAGGTATTAAAAATAGCTTGTGCACTGCAACTCACAATCACACAGAGCTGACGTCTGATGTTCTGAGTAAGACAATAACCTGGAGTATAAGTGAAAAAAGTAGTGAATGCCATTTAACTGTATGACTTCAAAAATAGGCCCAAGTTTGAGAAGATAAGCCTGCTAGAGACAGGTCCAGGAAAAACACAGCATTTATAATGCATCATGAGTGTTTGTATATATGCAATCTAATGATGCCCCAATTTATATTCCAAAATAACTTCTTTTGCTTGCTCCATCGATTGTTCTAATAATCTAAAGTAAATGGTCAAGAATTAAAGGAAGACATTTATAGTCTCCTGTTTACAGTGGACCTTGTAAATTCAGCGTTATCTCCATATTTTTCTAAAATGTTTATGTGCAAATGATTTTCACTCCAGTATCTTCATCATGCATGAATAAAAATATATGCTTAGTTATCAAAAGATAATTAGGTGAGACATGTATGTTTTGTCATAATTAATATTCTGTCAATAGGCTAGATAAGAAAGCTCCAAGGGTTAATGCTTTCCTGCTCTGTATCTAACATTGCCAGTGAATTTCTCTAGCTCACTCCATTAATCCAGTCAGCACAATGGATCAGGTTAGAGATGTGTCTCAATAAATCACTCTCAAGTGCTGGGGGTAGGAGTACCTAATTAATCAGCACTGTCATTATGTTTGACTTGTAGCTGCCTTACTGTGTATGGGATGAGGATTCAGTGTATTTAACCCGCACACACTCTTAAATAGATCTACAGTAGTGATGTAAATTTTTAACCCTTGTATGGAAGAAGCCAGACCATGTTTCTGTAGATGGCAGATGAAATGTTTCTTACCAGTAAACTAATCCACAGGTCATTTATTCTTCCCCCCTACCCCAGGGGCCATTAGCATCCTACAGCATTTTATCCCATCTAACACTAAACTTCTGAAGTTAAATGCATGACTAGAGTTCACCACAGTCCCCAGCTGTACCTGTTAACTTTCCCCCTCCTACTTCCCCATCCACCCCCTCTCCCCTCATTCACACTGCCCCTCGTTCTCAGGCCATTGCTCCCCAGAGGAGGGCTTCCAGCCCATGCTTACTCGCACTCTGGGCAGACTCTCCTGCCCTTACTTACAAGAGACCTGTTGCACCAGTTGCACCAGGAGTTGCCAGTCTCTTTCTCTCCACTCCCCCTCCTTAGCTTCTTTATTCCACAGGCATGCCTGGAAGCTAAACACACCTTTCCTGGCCTGCTCTTTTCACTTTCCTCTAGCTCTAGGCAGCACATTGCTACCATAAGACAGATTTTTTTCCTTTACTTCTTCAACATTTGAATTGCAGGTTAGCGTTATCTTCCTAACTGAAAACAATTATATATTCCCTATCAAAATAATTGCTCTGC
>NW_008825080.1:3889664-3895530 GCF_000699105.1 Pygoscelis adeliae
CTTGTGAATATTTTGATCTTGACCTCTGCTTTGGTTCAGAATACAATGAATTTGCACTGATCAGTTTTATGTTATTTTAAGGTCTAGGTGGCAGCTGCCTAACTTGTCGAAGTGGCAAGGCAATCTCCAGAGATACCAGTTCAGCCTGTCTGGAATAAACATTAGCAGTGATGTGGTGCTGAGCTCATGGTAAATTCCTCTCCATGTGATTTCTGCTCTCCACTGGCATTCAAGCTACAGCATGGAGAGTACAGGGGTGTGAGAGAGTGTAAGGAAGATGGCAGAGCAAATGCTGTTTCTGCTGGTGGCAGGGCCAGCCCCTGGCAGCCTGCAGGAGGAAGACGCTGTGAATACAATTAGCCTGTGGTAATGAGGAAACTGAGAACATAGTCCCTCAAGTATAAACTAAGGCATGAAAAGATGCAGTAAGAAAGCACACACTTGTACCAGCACTGTACCTCATCTAAATGTGCACTGAGCCAGTCATGAGCAGGTCTGTGAATTTACCTCTGCTTGCAATATAGACAGTATCTTGGTTAATTTAACTCCAGTGTAAGCAGACAATTCTTGTGGACTTCAGAGGGAACTTCATGTGTTCAGACCAGCCTGAATCTTTATCCTTTTTCTATGGCATAAAGCAAAATATTAAGCACTTTGAAAACACCTACACTAACAATAATATTTTTGAAGGTTTTTTTTACGTATGCGGCTACCCTGTTACCTACTTCTGATGTGATGACAAACTGCATTACCTATGTGTTGTATTAACTCAGTGCTTATAATTTTGTGACTGTCTAGATGGAAACATCTATATGACAAAAAATACAAAATATTCTGAAAATAAAGACCCTAATTTTTCAAACTAGATATGACAAAATTGTATGATGTGACACTAATATTTTTGTGTCTCAGTTTCCCTTTTCTTTGAGAAAACATATTTAATCATTTCACTTTAAAGTGATATCAAGCAATTATTCATTAATGTCTGTGGACACTTCCTGCTAAAGTCTGATCACCAAAGAGAAACCTGAAAGGGAATTAACAATCCTGTGTTCTGAATTAGTTGCATAATGAACAGTAAATGGTACATGGAACAATGTGCTGGATGGTGAGGATAGTTCTGACACTGCAGACAGGGCCTCCTGACTATCCTGGAATGGCACAAAGTGCACATTTTGTGAAAACAGCCTGTGTTTCTGCAATGGACAGTGGTATCATACTAGGGCTTGTGTTCAGATTGCAGAACTGCTTCAATTTTTGTATTTCCTATTTTGAATGCTTGACTTCTACAATCATAATGATCTTTTAGTGTACATAGGAAATTACAAACATAAAGCAATATTGGCATATCATTCATCACTAATTTACAGCATTTATTTCATGCTACATTAGCTGCGACAACCTTCCTACCATGCTGCAACTCGTACATCAGCAAGACATGGGCCACCCACCAGAGCCCAGGCCCCAGACCCAGGCTCCATCTCCATCTCCCCCCCGGGGCACTGGCAGCAGGGCCCCGGCACTGAGTACTGCCATAGATTGCACAGGCAGAGGGGCAAACCCCAGGAGGAGCAGCAGGGCCAGTGCTTCTGGGGGAGCTCGCAGGCTTGGAGCGGTAGCTTAGGCTACTGACACTGATGATATTGATGACAATTAGTAGACAGAGATTAGAATGGAGATGAGGAGAAGATTCATCTGTTATGCTATCCATCATCTGTGTGTTGCCCCAGGCAATGTGAGCACGCTGCTGTTTTCAGTGGAGCTGCAGTTATTATGGACTAGCTTTAGCCTTCCTGTGGGGTGAAACTGCTTGAGTAATTTTTTGCCAGTAGGGCTTGAAAAAAAGTTTTTTGCTTTCTGTGTTTTTCAGGGTAGGACTGAATGTGTATACAGGTAGATCAGTAAGCCCATTTTTTGTGTGATACATTTCATACAAAAGTCTATTTCATACAAAAAGTTGGTGCTAACCTGTGGTAAATTGAAAGTGTCAATTAAAACAAAAAAATGGTTTAATTTTTAAACTCCTTCAAGCACAAAAATGATCAACAATTGAAAAACAAACTTACTTGTTGGCCCATTTTAAGGATGTCACCTCCATAAAACAACACTTGATTTTATTTTCCCTTTTTCAGTGAGTAGTTACATTAATTACTTAACATGTTATAGAGATTTTTTTTCTCATTCTCATTCTCTTGTACTTCAGCTCTTTATAATGTCACCATGAGCCACCAGTTCCTATTTTAATGCCCATGTACATTTGTCTAGAAAAAAAGTAATGCATGTTGTTCATTGCAGATCATGTTTATATATACATCACCTATTGCATGCATGCATACATGTAATGCTGTGTACAGAGCTCATGCCACATATGTTTGCATCATTACTGGAGGACAATGATGCAAACTTTAGGTTTCAGTAGGAGATCTCTTCCCAGTATTATTTCCCTCTAACACTCAACAGCCAGGACCAGAACCCAAGACTAACATTTTTTTTTTAACTATTGCCTACCCTACAGACTTTGTTTATAGTTGGGACTCAAACCTTATTCATTGTTTTTAACTGCATTGTTTGTATGTGTTGAAATAATGTACGCAGTTTGCTGAACTGGATCCTGATAAGAAAGACTGACCAAGCTTTCCTGCACATATGAGCCTCAGCTTATACTCCCAATGATTATTCTCATTTCCCAGAATAAATTCCTGTTCATCCCTTTCTTCCTGATGACTTTGCATGCTTATAGTCCCTTCTTTCTTTGCTTCAGATGATCTGTTATTCATTTGTATAAACCCAGCTGAGGTCATTTCGTTCCCATACATTCTCTTTATCTTCTCACCAACAAATATAAGCAGGTTCTTGCATATTTTAGGAAAAAAAACCTCAAGCACTGTTTCAGATCCCAATTTTTTCCTGTGGAATCTTCATGGCAGACAGGAAAAGTTTGTTTTTGTTAGTCTGTACATGGGTCTGACACTAATCTATAAATGAGTCTTAACTAGATAATCAGTTGGTATGTGACTGTAACGTGGACTATTCTTAAATACATTTGAATCACTAGATTGTAGAAGTTTTACAAATCTCACTTTCACAGACTGCGTAGAGCTTTCCAGTTCATTAGCTAAATGCGAGCTTGAGAGGTTATCTGTTATCACCTCCACTGTACAGTGTCCAGTATCACTGGAGTATTCACTTACTAATTCACTTAGATTAGATAGCATTTGAATTGTGGGTTTATCAGAAGGAGCAGGCCAAAACTGTGTTCTTTAGAGGTAAATACCTACAACTTGAACATAACTGATTGTCTGAAGATCGGTGTATGCTAAGGGATATTATGTCTTCTAATGAAAGATTAGCACCAGAAGAGCAAAGAGAAAAGGCACTTTCTAACAGGGCAAGGCAAATTCCTTCCTTACAATACTACAGATCTCAAGGAACCCCACTGGAATTAGTTACTTTAGATTTACACTACCCTTTATAGTCCTTTCCTAGCGCTAGATCCTACATCTATCCTAAAACCAGTTTTCTTCCCTTCTTCTACTCATTTTCCACTTTAAGTCCAACAACCAAAGGAGAAAGAGAAAACTTGTGTAAACTGTTCTATTACATGTCTTATCACCACAGGAAAGGAAGGGAAAATTTACCCATTTGAGCTAAATACTCCACTGATTTTCAATACTGAAAAATTGATGCTTAAAGAAATGAAAGCAGTTAGGCAATAGGGAATGGAGTCACTATTTTTAGTACCATTGTAGTTGAATATTTTCTGTATATATTTTCTACATTTTATTTTAGATTTAATAATTACAAAAAGGTGACTAACAAGGTTTTAGGTTCTGGGAGCATTTATTTCATTACTACCTTTTTGTGTGTATCACTTTTACATGATGAAATCCTTGAGAAAAGTACCAAAATGGGTATTTGCAATTTTGATATCTTCTACCACTGGTTAAATGAACCAAAGTCAAACAACTCATAACTCTGTGAAATGTTTCTACAACATCCTTTAAAATGTTTCCCATTATTTGGTGTTGTAAAAGAGCGTTTTCTTGACATGATTTTTATCCAAACTAAAGAACTTCCAAAACGGCATGAAAACAGACATCAGGACGACAAGTTGCCAAGTTACTTTGCAAAGAGGCTCATAAGGTCACAAAAACTGTTTAGTCTGTAAGCTATTACACTGAGAAACAAGAGACAAGGTGTTACCCAGTTATCAGGCTCAAGGGTCCTGATCCCACCTACTCATTTAGTGTAAGGTAATTGTTTCCATATGCATATTGTCCTGGTTTCAGCAGGGATAGGGTTAATTTCCTTCTTAGTAGCTGGTACAGTGCTGTGTTTTGGATTTAGGGTGAGAATAATGTTGATAACACACCAATGTTTTAGTTGTTGCTAAGCAGTGCTTACACCAGTCAAGGACTTTTCAGCTTCCCATGCTCTACCGACTGAGAAGGCTGGAGGTGCACAAGAAGCTGGGAGGGGGCACAGCCAGGACAGCTGACCCCAACTGGCCCAAGGGACATTCCATACCATGTGATGTCATGCTCAGTACATCAACTGGGGGAAGAAGAAGGAAGGGGGGGACGTTCGGAGTGATGGCATTTGTCTTCCCAAGCAACCATTATGCCTGATGGAGCCCTGCTTTCCTGGGGATGGCTGAACACCTGCCTGCCAATGGGAAGCAGTGAATGAATTCCTGGTTTTGCTTTGCTTGCATGTGCGGCTTTTGCTTTCCCTGTTAAACTGTTTTTATCTCAACCCACGAGTTTTCTCACTTTTACCCTGCCAATTCTCTCCCCCATCCCATTGCGGGGAGTGAGCGAGAGGCTGTGTGGTGCTTAGTTGCCGGCTGAGGTTAAACCACAACAATATTAAATCTGGTATTTGAGCTGTGATGTGGTCAGCCTAGGAGACACAACAGAATTCACCTTAGGCTGGAGCATTGTTATGTTGCAAATGGCAATGTTGTCATAATGTAGCTATAAGGTGCAAACTAAAGACCAGAAAGATGTATGAGCCATTTTCTTACTTGTGAAACTACAAATCGCACAGGAGAGTGGGTACAAAACTTTCAAACCTTTGATATATAATACAAAGAAATATTGCCAAAGTCTCTTGAAAGCTCATATTTACCTGAGTTGCAGTTTTGGGCAACACGAGGTACATCTGCATTAGCCGTTCAGTAAATAGGAGGGTTTGGGTTTTTTTCTTCTGATGCCAACATAGGATCTGTACTTGGTGTTATGAAGTATCTACCTGAGCTCTTCAAAGCAGTTTCCATCTGCTGGACACAAAGTTGAAGTCACTCACCCAGCATCCTCCTAGCATGTGCCACTTGGCATGCAGACACAAATTTCTGCAGCAGCCACCTCTGTACCCACGAACACGTAAGGCCATCAACTTCATTGCTGATAAAGGTGTGATGTGGATATTTGATCCTGCCACCAGAACAGCTGCAAATCAAACCTTGATCCTTCACTTTGTGGGTATGGCTACAGATTGGTACAGCACACTGTGATAGAGTTGGGCACTAATCCTTCCGCTGTCTTAACAAAAGTGACTTCTTCTGTTGACTTCTGTCAATGATAAGAGAAATGCAAGAGAAAACCTCTGCTTGGACCATCTCTGACTGTGAGTTAAAGGACGTCATAGGACAGCTTTATGGGTATATTAACTGGCGATGAACAATGAAAATTTTTCCTTAGAGATATATCGGCATCAGTTTTCCTTTTTTGTTCTTTCTTTCTTTCTTTCTTTCTTTCTTTCTTTCTTTCTTTCTTTCTTTCTTTCTTTCTTTCTTTCTTTCTTTCTTTCTTTCTTTCCTTCCTTTTCCTTCCTTTTCCTTCCTTTTCCTTCCTTTTCCTTCCTT
>NW_008825080.1:3896033-3917097 GCF_000699105.1 Pygoscelis adeliae
CTTCCTTCCTTCCTTCCTTCCTTCCTTCCTTCCTTCCTTCCTTCCTTCCTTCCTTCCTTCCTTCCTTCCTTCCTTCCTTCCTTCCTTCCTTCCTTCCTCACCAAGAATTTGGTTGTTGATATTAGATAACTGACATATTGGAGTCCTAACTACACATAGGAAGCACACATATTCTAATAAAA
This sequence comes from Pygoscelis adeliae, assembly GCF_000699105.1. Lineage (NCBI taxonomy): Eukaryota > Metazoa > Chordata > Aves > Sphenisciformes > Spheniscidae > Pygoscelis > Pygoscelis adeliae. The sequence goes on from NW_008825080.1 coordinate 3,896,216, forward strand.
ATCCTGTTTAGCTCATTGAAATATTACAGCTCAGTAATAAGAAAGGGAGTGAACGACTTTCAGCTTGTTTTTTTATACTCTTTACAGCTGTTTCACATATAAACAAGAACTTCAGTGCATAAACAGAGACTAAGCATAATAGAATGACAAATTAGACCCCTCAGAACTGATGATGTTTAGATTTCCTATTCATATTTATTAGTGTTGCATATTGCATGTCTAATCCATATGAAAGAACTATATGTAAAGTGGCTAACAATACTGGCCTCAACCATTTAGCTGGCAAAAATAGTTCAACATATAGACCCCACAGAAAACCTTAATTTGCTAATAATTCTCAGTGAAAAGGGGAGGGATAGAGGAGAAACAAGTCCAGCAATGACTTATTGAATTACAGCTAGAACAAAACTGTTTCATATTCAAGCAGCTAATTGCAGGGAAAACACTACATTTCAGTCTTTAAACTTTGATGTCTTGGTTTTCCAAATATTTATTTGTCCTGCACATGAGAGGTTTTATGAAGGAAAGTGTTCTAAATGCTGGAGGAGGCATTCAGGCTGAACAGTAGTTTACTTATAATTTACAGACTTGTAGTACTTAATATATAATGCAATAATCTACGCTGTGCCATTTGTCATTTGGACTAGGCCACAGATTATAGCTTAGGGCAGTGCATCTGTGCACAGATCAGGCAGGAAATGGCTTAAAATCTTGAACAGCTGAGCGTGATGTCTCAGTGTAGTTGCAAAATTCAACCTCTGCTCCAGAGGTCACCGCATGCTTCAGTCGTGACAGCCCAAATTGTTAAGCATGTGACTAATATGCATACAGAACACAGGCTGCCTGATGTCTGCTGCAAGCCTGATGGCTGGTTAGCGGCTAGTCTTAATTTTATGTGACAATCCTATGTAGGAAGTGCCGGGTGGGTGACTAAATGGAGCATATTGATGTCCCACTGGGTGTAGCCCCTGTTGTTTTGACAAATTCTCCTTAGCATTTATCAATCAGGCCTACAATGGGGATTGTGCTGAATATCTAATTCAGACATGCTAGTCAGGACTAATAGAGCAAGATAGTATGTTATTCAATTTGTACTTGTTAGTGGTGTCCCACTGTCACTGGGCAATTTACCTTCACACTTCACAAATGAAAAGAGAAATTTGCTGGGCTTCAAACACTTCCATGAGTTACAAGCAAAATTTTAATTAGCATGTCATTACAGCAATAATTTATTGCTTCTTTCTAGTTGTCCTAGCATCTAGATTGCACTTTTCATTTTTTTCCTTTAAGGAGAGATGTGCTTTAATATTTATGGGACATGTACTTAAAAATAAAAAAACCCCACCCTTCAGCAATTGAAAAACTGCATAATAAGATACATATCAATACGTTTTATTTTACGAAGCCTAAAACAGATTTATATGTTTATCACTTAAAGGAACCTTTTGAGTTCTCCCTTTACCAAATATTAATGGATTCAGTAAGCAACATCATTTAAAAGTCTGTTTACTTTAATCAACATTTAAACTATGATAACATTTTTAAGTGCAATTTTCAGCTGTTGCCAAAGGAAGTATAAAGAAAGTGGGGGAAAGAGAAGAAAGGAGGTGTGTCTTCTAGAGAACAGTAAAGCAAAACCACATTTTTGTTATACCTAGGTAAACATTAGTGGTGAATTTTCAGTGGACAACCCCCATGTTATTAACCGAAGAAAGACTAGTTTTGGTAAATAGTGGAGGGACTGATCCTTCAGTTGAAGTCAGTGAAAGGACCTGAATGGACTAGGCTTTAACAGTGTTTGGGAAGCTCAGAGCACCTTATATTGCCATTGAAGCTGAAAAGGGGCTGCTCAGCACTTCACAGAATTGATTCCCGTGGCCTTTGGATGTTATTGTATTTGTCTGTATATATTGGTTCACATACTTATTTTTCTATATCACAAACCACAACAGAACATAAAGATACCCAGTGCTTTAAAAGAACTGGATACGGAAATGCAAGCAATCTGTATGAAGCAGAGGGGAGCTCAGAGACACTTTAATTCCCCCAGCCAAAAAGCAGTGTAAATTAGCCAGGGTGACTGCCATGCTCTGTGTTGCAGGATGCAGGGCAGTTCTTTCAAGGCCAGCTTGCTGTCTCTGTGGCACACTACTCAGAAATGCAGGCATGCTTTCATGAGCTACCTAGTAGCAGGTTCTCTAATAAACTGATGAATAAGCAATTAAAAGAAATGTGAGCAAACAGATCACCTTGGGTCATTTGTAGAGATGGCTGCACATGACGAGACTTGCTTTCAGATTCTCAGGGAAGCAAAATTAATTTGGTTCCAGGAACATTTTTTTCATCAGTGAGAATAGATTATAATGGGGATTTTCTTATTATTTATTGTTTTTATACAAACATTCCATGGAAATCAATACAAAAACAGAATATTGACCTGAAAAAGGGCCTGCAAGGTCAGGCCCACTGTTTGATATGTAGAAGCACCTTAGAGGAAAGCTAATTAATTGCAGTTTAAATACACCAGGAAATGTTTGTTTCTGCTGTTAAACTTTATCGTATTTCATCACTTTCAACACTCTGAAAGAAAACTGTGATTTCCCAGAGAACCCACAAAATTTAAGGGAAAGTTTTGCTTTGAGTAATTTTTGACAGTAACAATTCTTTTTCCTTGTCACCAGTCCTTTCAGAGTAACAGTATATTTTGGCCTCAGTTTTGGTCTCATTTAAATTGGTTCAAAGGCAAAATTGCCCTATGGAGCCTGACTTTAAACCCATGTGGGAAACAGTGGAATTTGACCCACAGATACTACTCATGGGTCAAAAACCCCCTGCTCCAGGGTGACCAGTATGGTGCAGAAGATGGCAGAGATATCAAACCGTTGGCCATGGCTGCTTGATCATGAGGTGACTCCTACCAGCACCAGCTGGAGTCCTGCAGCACCAATGAAGTGCCAGGAAAGACTTTGCAAAGCAGAGCAAAGCTTGGCTATTTTTTTTCCTTACCCGTAGTGTTCATTCTGCACTAGGCTGAGAGGGGAACAGAGGCACACAGACCGTGAAGTGGCATATCAATATCATCAAATGGGGGAACTCTGAAGGCCTCAAGGACCCACTAGAAAACTGTATAACCATGGCCACAGCATAAAACAGGGTGGCAGTTGCCACCACTCTTCGATAACTCTTCCCTGATTGTGACTGGGAACATTACACTACCAGGATTTTCTGCCACCTCTTGGCATATCCAGCTTGCTGATGATTTTTCAGAAAGCAACTACTATAAGCAATTTATACGCAGACCTGGTAAAAAATGCGGGTAATTTGGTCAATTTTTTCTGGTTTTGTTTGTTTGTTTGTTTGTTTGTTTTTCCCCAAAGTCTACTTACTACTTAAGTTACAAAAAAGGAAAACGGCTTATATGACTATAATTTTATTTTCTCTTTTCTTTTCTCTATCTGTCTCTATTCCTGTTCCCAGTGTGCCCCTTGTCCATAGAGTGCTCTGCTTCTCTGGTCATTCACATATCTCCCAAAGATTTACTGCTTTAGAAGGCTCACAGACACAGCCCTTGCCAAGATGATATTTATTATTATTAGGTAGTAGTTTATATATTTAACTAGGCAGCATTTTTTTCTTTTCCACTCTGTGTTTTTTTGCCTTACCTCTCTTTTACAGATTTTAAGCTCTTTTAATATATTTTCTTCTATTTTTGTAGGGGAACACCAAGCCCTAATTAAGCATTTAATCATACAGTTATTCTTAAACATGTTCTTTCTTTCCTAAGTATGCATTTAATTCTCATCTCATCATCCTAAGTCTGCAACATTTGCACAATACAAATATTTCTCGTTGTTCTTCATTTTCTTGAAGACCTGTCATTTAAATCTGCATACAGGTAGCTGTAAGCACAATTTTCCCTGATAGCAGTGCAGGTGAGGTAGATTTTCCTTATCTAAGCTACCAAGCATCTGACAATTATTTCCAGTTCCCGTATATAACCAGAGGTCTTAATGAAGGAGAGCTACTTTCTTTTCTTTTGAAAGAATCCTTCCACTAAAGGAATACTAAGTGCTCTGTTTAAGGGAGAGTAACACAGCTGAAGAGCTCAAATATGCAAAATGCAGTACTCTGTTTGGATTCTGGTGCTGTGCATTTGGTGAGATCATATTCAGGGACATTAATCACAGAACAACCCACACCCATACTATTAAATCTCTTCCTCTGCAGAAAAACATAGCTTAAATTTCACTGCCAGCTGGGGCTGGTGCCTGAACTATGCTACCTTCTGCTCCTCTGTGTTGTTTTGGAGAGGACTAGTTGCCAAACAAGGCCAGTGACTTCTCCAATGATTTAACAGTGTAAGAGATGATTTTCTAGCACTTGCAAACATTTCCTGGGACTGTTTAATTTACTGAAATAGCTATATTGTTCCTCTGCTGGATACTTTATACTGTTCTTGGCAGTGTTCAAAATCTGGAAGAAAACAGACGCAGAACATTTTGCTTTGCCATTTAAGTCAAGATCAAAGATTTTGCTGCAGGGTATGATGTCACTCAAAAGAAGTTACAGGCTAGAAAAAGGAAAGAAAGACTGAAATTCTATTGCCCATGTTATTCATAAAGGTAAAGTCAGTCATTATGAGTTCCTTTCTTGACTTAATACCTCTGAGTATATGAAATATTTCTTCTGTTGGATTTTGTATTACATGAATAACATCCATCTTCAGCCAGCATTTCTTAGGAAACTTAGTCTAATCCCTTTAATGTCATACTGCAATAGCAATGTGAATTGTCATCTAGTTGTTTTAGAAGAAATCGTATTTAGCTTGCTAAATAAATTAAATCCATATTAAAAAATTGGGAACCTTGCACTTTTCTTAAAACCTATTGCATACATGATGTGATTAGAAAAGATCAGTGTAGATTTCACCTCATCGTCATTGGACGTTCTTACAATCTACATTAAATTTTCATCTGAATTAACTACTACCCAAAGCAATCAAGCAATGGACTTGGTGCTATTCATTGAGAACTTTCAGACTTGCTTTTTTTTTCCAACTTGAGATGTATATTAGCAACATAGCAGGTTATGGATGCCACCCAGCTATCTTGCATTGAGGGACATCTGTGTGCTGGAAAGCGTAAAATATAAGAAAACAAAGGTCAAATCACGTAACTGCACAGCAGACTTCTGGGGACATTTTTCTGAGATATGCTGATGACAACATTAGGCAATCCCTCATTTTTTTCTATTTTTTTTTTTTTTTTAGAAAAACCTTAATTTCAAGCTGAAAGACATTATTACACAATCAAATACCAAAACTCTTTGTGTTCTAACAGAATATACAGAAACAATGAGATGTAGAGAAATAATAATTTTTTAATCTCCATAAAAATATTCAGAAGTCTGCTTCTGGATCATTTCACTAGTTTTTTACACGTTCTTGGCAATTCCCTGTCTTTTTCTAGTTCTGATTTTGCTTAACTAAGGGAGCTAAAAATGTGAAAGGATTCACCAAGATAAGGATCCATCAAACCAAGCAGAAATTACATTCAATTCAGTGGGCACTAGGTAATGTCAAAAAGGCCCACTCAAGTCAGCAAATAGACTATTGACTTACTTTTTCTCTCTCTTCTCTTGTATGTTTTTCCCACTATGCAGATGAAAATGTTTGCATTTTAGCTGCAGGTCATATCTAACTCTGTAACAAACTGCCATCTTTATGACTTCTCAGTTTTCCTCCATGACACCCTAACATCTCAACACATCTCAGAGTAAAAGCATTTCTTTACACAGGGCTTACATCTTCAAATCTAAACATTTCTACTCCCCAAAAGCATCTGAAAAAAACATAATAAGCTGGAGAAATTGAGTTATTCTGACAATTCCTAAACTGACAAGTCTGAAAATAAAAAACAATTTTCTCCATATATAACTAAGGAGATATCCCCCAGTCTAGAAAGAAGAAGCCAGATAAAACACTCATGCATAGAACCATGTGGAAAACAGCTATCAGCAACCCTCCTCCTTATCTCCCACATTATGTGGTCATGGGAGCAGCTACCTCACATACCTGCCTTTTAAAATGTGAAAAAAGTTGTATGAGTAAAGGTCAGAATCACTCCAGATTCCCTGGGAACAGCCACTGAATCAATACCCACTTAGCACAGCCCTGACACTATCATCACGTTCATTCACAAGCTATAACTTTCTTAAAAAAAGGACACATAATTGCTTCAAAGGCAGTTGTAAAAACAGGACTCAAGGTGAACGTTCACTTCAAATATTATGGAAAGAAAAATCCACTACGTGGCTGTGCTGCAGGAAGAAGGAAATGCTGTACACTGTACAACCCACTTGCTGGACTGCTGGAGGAGCTCAGATATTCTCAATGAGGTTCAGGGTGCATTTCACCCTCCCCATCTGAGGCCTCAGCAGGTCAGGGACCTCTGTATTGATCTTCTTATGGTCATCCATAGCACCAGGGCAAGGAAGCTTGATGAGGGTGAACCAGTTAATGGTGGGACCTATTTCCATCTTCATGTTCTGTGATGACTTCAGACTGCACAGTGTAGTCACGGTCTACTTGTACATATCAAGGAGTGGCGGGTGCTCTCAGGCTTGCTCTGCTCAGTGTCCTCCTGCAGTTACCTATTCTTGTGTTTAACGCTTTGACCCCTTCCTCTTCCTTTTCTTTAGTCCTAATCACATACCTTCTCAGAGTGGGCTTATAGATACTGCTGATGCTTTCCTTAGCAGAAGAACAAGTAAGCAGCAGTCAACAAGGGCAATAAGAACCTCCAATGAGAAAATACTACCAAGCATATATCTTGGTATTTTCATAGAACACTCTTCCAAAGACTTGTCTCAAGGAATTCCTGAGCCACAAGTAATGTCTCTGTATTTAATAACCATTACTGATTTATTTTTTTATAAATTTGCCCAACAGCTTCCTGCCTTACTCAACTTTTAACATCCTTCCTCTCACCCTAGCAAGATAACTCCTTGGCTCTATAAAGATGAAGGTGACATAAAGGTTTCAAAAGAATAAATAAGGCATGGGGGATTAAAAGTGAGTTCATATAGCACGTTTTTTTACATTTCTATGTTTATTCCAACCCCACCCAAAGGGGTGTCTTATTGTGCATCTTGCATTTTTATTTTTGATGGAAGAAATTTTCATTTCTTTGTGGGGTTGCAATAACAATAACGAGTTTTCTGTGGAAAAGTTTGCACTTTAAAAATCACCACTCTCTTACAAGAGAAGAAGGAAGGGATGATGGAAGAAAAGGGATTCACAGCCTCTTTCATCTGCATACATTTTCAACAAGGAGGAGATAAAAGCTCCCTGTTGATACCAAGAAGGGAAGACCCCTTTCTAAAGTCACTTTCAGGGAGTTTATTTAAGTACAACTTCCCTCTAAATGCAAAAGATAAATGGTTGATTTCTTGCATGGGACTGAACAAGGCCTTCCTTTCTTGGTATTTCTGGACTCTCGTATGTTTTTTCTTCATTACTTGATGACTGTTTTCCCACTGAGTTTTCCTATGATGTGTGAAAATGAGGCTTTCTAGCACCAGTCCCCTATGGTGCAAAGGCAGCATATCTCAGATAGCACACAATTTCCCGGTACCACAACAGTGGAAGTCCCAGTTGCCACATGATTTAGAGGTTTTCATCAACACTATGTGCTTTATGAAGGCACTTCTAGGCAAACCAAAGGTCATAGGAAAGTAAACTGACATAATCAAAAAGTAAAAAAGAAGGAAGGGAATGTCAGGGTAGATGTAGAAGTAAGAGGTTACACTGGAATAGTTTGCATTTTAAAGCAGACTGAGTTGTGCTGGGAGACTAGATAAGATTCTAGTATAAGTCTTATTTTAATTAAATCAGTTGGCACATCCTTACATCTAAGTAAAAAATCAAGTGATTGCTGGGAGTCTTTAGGGATTGGGAAAATTAAAAGGAAGCTTTTTGCATTAGTCCATCCTTTGTATCTACCTGTGATTTTTGACACAAGGTGTATTGTTCTTGTTTGCAATTTGTTAAAAAGTAAGCATTTGTGAGATATAACAGCTCACTGTGATGAAGAACGTGTTTTTATCTGCAAAAAATTTACTCATATACATGAACTATCTGGTTCAGAGGTATTGCTGGGAATTATATGCATAAATGTAACCTAATCAACAGTCCATAATTAAAGAAGTGATATAGTAAAATGGAAACTAGGTAGGAAGCTATCAGCACAGTCCTTGTTTTTCGTTGACTTCCCTGAGGACCTGGGTTAAAGCTTCTAGTATTAGTATTTGCATATTAATAAGCTGATTTCTGTACAGGTTCTCTATACTTTATATATATATATATGTATAAAGTAAGTATATGTATATATTTACTTGGTGGGGAGGGGATTAGGCTGAAATCAGCATCTGACAGTTTCATTTTAGTCGCTTTTGAAGGAGAGGAAGTATCAGCTTCATTCTAATGCTGAGATCCATGTGTGACTCCACATATGTAAAACTAGATTTTAAATGCTTTGCTGTAGCTCTTTCCCAGTAATCCTCTCTTCATTCTTTGTTAAAAATTAAATACTCCAATTCTTCCTTCAGGAGCTCTTCTCCACAATAAAAGTTAAATTGTTTGATGAAGAACTAGAAATACTGTTATGTGGTCTATGTCTGTGGGATGCACATGCTACTAACAGATCCCAAACAAAACTAAATGGGTGGTATTCTCCAGAGTATTTATCCCTCTTCCTAACTCAGTTAAGATTTTCAGGAATCCTTCCAAAATCTTTTTCAAATCTTTTAGACTAGTGGGGGAAAATGACCAAAATTACAATCCATTTGTGGAAAATGTTGTCCAGAAAAGTATCAAATGCAAGATATAAACTGTTCACAGTTATGACAAACTCTTTTAGCAGCTCTGAGGAAAGATATTATGAAGGCAGAAAATGAAAGGTCTTTCATGGTCAGGGTATTTCAGTGCTGAGGCTGATATATCAGCAACTGATACCTATTTGCCATGCAGACTGGTAAGTAACTTGGCCCTACTGCCCTTTGTCTGACTTTTGTTCTGTGGAAAAAGGAGAGGGAAGAGATATCAATGAATATTTATCCCGGTCGAACAAAGATGTGTTTATCTAATACTATGATGGAATCCACACACACCCCTTGAGCACAGATAAGATTTTGTAACTGTGATTTCACACCATCAATGTTTGATGTAAAAGGCATTACAAAAGGTAAAAGATACATTTCATCTTAGCACATTTTATTCTTATTGATTTCAGCTTCCAACATAAGCTAATTTAGTCTTTATAAATCAACTTTAAAAAACAGCTCAATCTCCCCTCTGCCTGTTCTACTCTTATTGGAACTGTATTCACAGTGTGATTTCAGCTTGAGTTTGTGGTCTCTGTGTCCAGCAAGCTTCCTCCTTTACAGCTTTTTCTGAGAGACAGAAATTGTTATGCATTTGAAGCTATTTTAAATGACCATAAGGACATGGTTGGTAGCTTGTTGAAATGACAGGGTTGGTACTTCCGTAAATGTTTGGTCAGAATCTTGGAACAGTGACTGAAAGTAAAATAGATTATAACATGATTTTGAACTTCAGGACTGCCTCACTTAGGTAACTCAAGGTCAAAAGGCATCTTGCTTTCTCCTTTGTAGTATTCATACAGATTTACTAAATAGTAGCAATATCTTGCTGCATTTAAAAAAAAAAAAACTTTATTTTAAAATTTACAATTTACTTGCACTTTGATCATGAATTCAGGGGCTGTATATCAATATAACCAAGGCCCAAATATTTTTAAGCTTATTCCTATTGAGAAGTCACTTGCTGTATAGTTTCTTTAAAACCAGTAAACTACTTCTAAAGAAGGATAGCAATATCCAGGCCTTCATGGTTTGTAATTTTCAAACTATTAAATACATTTTCTTATTTTTCTCTCTTTATTTATATCTCTATTTGTTTCTTATTTGAAATATGTCTGGGCTGTGTGCCTGGCCTTCTTTCAAAATTAAATGCATGGGTATATCTTTGATTTTAAAATTGTAGAAGACTTCCGCTTTTGTTTTGCCACTTTTGTATTAATAAAAGTACTTTTTTGTGTTTTTTTAAAGCGTAGCCTGTACATCTGCAGTGCAAATCTGAATGATGAAATAAAAGCAATTTTCTTCTAGTGTATGCCTTTTCCTCCAAAAAAAAAAAAAGAAATACAACTCTTTACAAGATACAAGACAAATGATACAAAAGTGAAAGGGCACTGATACAAACTGGATAGGCTTACAACATAATTGAATTAAGTCTTGTGTGCCACGTATGATCACAAAGCAGGGCCATGTCTTGAGCACTCTGAATGTAGGGAGGCTGCCAGTCAATAAAAAGACCCTTTAAACTGGTTAAATGCATCATGAGCGTGTGCAGAACTCTCCTAGCTAACAGGTGGCTGAATAAAACTCAGCTGGTGTTGCACAGGGCTATAGCATTGACCTTCTTTAGGATAATTTCAGCCCTCTTTAAAAAAAAAAATTGTTACTGTACTTGGTGTAGTGGAAACAATTTAAGGATGAATAATTTCTTTTAGTCCCTTGAGGCACTGGTGGCTCGCTCTCTGCTCTCTCTCTCTTTCTGTGTCTCTCAAGCGAATTAACATAAAGGAACAGTGACAACAGCAAGCTGAAAAGCGTAGCTGGTGGGAGGATTAAGTATATCATTGAAAGGAATTATGTTGTAAATGACTGGGAGGGGTAGGGGCTTCTGTTCCTTGGTCCCATCTGGTCTTTAAAGAATACCTTGTTGTAATTATCCCCAGATGGCTTTGTGCTACACTGGGTCTGGACAGCCAGGTGCCACTGTACCCTGCTGGGTGTGATATTCACTGCTACATGCAGTGACAAAAATGGACTTTATTGCAACCTAATTTCTTCCAGGGTATTACACAAATATGAAATGAACATAGGTTATCAAACAAGAGCTTAGTGTGCCAGGAGCTGAAACTGTCACACCTAAGAGAAGACTGCCTTGTTATTTCACTTTTAACAATTGTCTTGAAAAGTGGAAATATCAACAATTTACAGTGTTTGTCTGCTAATAAATAGATATTATATCATGTTAGCTATTTTTCCAGGAGCTGAAATGTTCAAATTACCCTAAGGCAATTGCTGGAAATGGTAGAGTAACAGAAGCCTGTTACAAAGTCAGTTTTACAACAAGATTTGCTGTAGGCTAAGTTCGGGCCCAATCCTGGAAGATGTTGGCACCTAAAACTCTTCTCAGCCCCAGTCTCAGACCTGTGCTTCTACCCCAGATGCAAATTTTGCTGCTTCTTTTCTCTTTTTATTGATATTGCTGCATATATTTTATGTAGTTCCTGGTAATTTTACTGCCAAAATTATACCTGTCTTACATTTTCATATCCTCTTCCAAAAAGCAGTTGCTGAAGCTATTCTAAAAGAACCATTATTACTATTCAAAACTAATCCTTTTGTCACAAAGGAAAAAGTGGAAACTTGAGGAAAAAATAGAAACATGGGATTCAAAATCCTGACTTGCTCTGAAGCAACTAACTGTTTTCAAAAGTGGGGGGTCAGCACCTCTCTGAAATTGCACAAGTGTGTAGGGGAAGAAATGCCACATAGAGTACATCCCTTCCCACCTCTCCTGCTCCACTGCCCTGCCATGTACCTGCCTCCGTCCCACTCAGGAACCTGGGGTTTTCTCAGAGCAGATTTTCATGGACACCTGCAGACAGTCCAGACCCCCAGCTTCTGGGGGTCTCGCAGCTCTGTGGTGCTGTGCTGGAGCAAGTGCGACTTCTCTCTTGGTAACTTTGGACACTACAATTTTTTCTGGTATTTCTAAGTTAACTATAAACTAACTAACCTGTGGATTGCTAGCAGTAGGAGCTTGCAATGGGCAAGCCAGCAAGTATATACACAGCTTCTCCAGCACGTTTTGTACAGCTCATGCACTGTTCCCTTATTCCCCAGCTATGCTGCCAGAGGCATCACTGAGTGACCAAGGTGGTGGTCCACAAACAGAAATGGCTATCCCAGCAATGCCTGGTTGCCACAACCCCAACAACAGCATCTGCTTCTTTTCTGAGGTCTGAAAGGGAAAGAAATGCTGGTCGCCAGCTTCTTGCAGCTCCATTTAGTCTTGACGATGCCAAGATTGTCCTTCCCCAGCCTTTGCCTACTTTCCACCATGTTGCATAGTCAAGGTGAGAGGAGCTGTAACTGTGTCGCAGCTGGTTTTCTACTGTGAGTTAAAAACATTGGGTTAATAAGTCCAGGAGAAGAAAAAGATGCTCTTTGCATTTTCTAATCTACCTGTGAAAATGTTTAAGTAGACTCACAGCTGAGTTCCTAGCCTCCTTCTTTACTATCATCTTGTTAGTAACGTACTTCAGAGATAATAGCCCTGTCTGCTTTTGTTCTAAGGCTCTTTTATTCTGTCCTGACAATGCAAATTTTAAGACTATGATATTTTCTAAGGAGGGAAAATAGTCTTAGCATATAGAAAAATCACTCTTCCAAAAAGGTAATGACATTGTGATTTTTTTTTTTTTAATTGTCTCCAGTTGAAACATATATCAAAATAAGACTAGCCCTACCTTAAATCATCAGCTACATTTTTTAACTTGGGAATTAGCAGATAATTACAGTCTTTCGTTTTCATAATTCAGCCTTCTTTCTTTACAGGGAACCCTTGATTTTACTAATTGCTAGTTATTCAGACTTCAAATCAGTAATATAAAAAATAGAACTGCCCTGCAAGGTAAAATAGATTTTTCATGCATTTTCTGTGACTTGGGCAACACAATTTTATGGGATGTCTCTGATCAGCTCTTATTCACCCGTTCCAGGAAGTTCAAATTCATCTATAAAGCCTCAGTGTCATCTTCCATCACCATTACGAATACTCTCAAAGGAAATATAAGTATTGTCCCAAAGACTTGGCAGACAAGTGCATTAGTCAATCAGATCCTTTGCTATGAAAAATGATGGGACAAATTTTGGCATTAGAGACAAGGTCAGATTTATGCTGACTTAGTACTGTGTGGTGGCAAGTTTCTACATGTTGACCAAGATAATAAGAGATGTCTTCGCTCTTTCTCTGTCCCTCTCTCCCCTTCTCTTTTTCCTTCTCTTTCTCTGTTATGTGTTTTCATATACCTATATATAACTCAGGGAGGAAACCTAAGATATTAGATATCTATAATTATAATATCTGTCCTGTTAAAATTAATAATATCATAGTTTATGTGTGTTTTTCAAAAGCTAAGCCATATCTGAGATACTTATCAAAGTCAGTTTATTTTTATACAAGAAAGTGGTACAAATGCCTAACATCAATGAAAATGGTCTACAAAAGAGCCAGACGTGCTTGGGAAAATGAATTTTAGTCCATGTAAACTTCTCTACATACATGATTTCCAATACATGAATACAAGTTAGCTACATAGAAATGAGGAAAATGTCAGTGCTAGCTTTCAGTGTGAGTTATATTATTATAATAATTGGAGTTACTAATTGGAAAAATGAAGTTCCCAAATCCTTCATTCTGACATTAATAAGACCCAACCAAGAATAAGAATTATCTGAAGTTTACATATGAAATAGAGGGTCCAGTTTGGACTTAATTCTGGACATTTACATTGTCAGTGATGACAGCTCATGTGCCTCCCATAAAAACAGTACCTTTGACAAGCCTCCATCAGACTGCAAACCTACCTTGTTACTCAGCTTCTTCCTCCAAACCTACTTTTGATGATGAAGAATATGGATAACAGATGCTACATATCCTGCTGCAGAACCTGTATGCAATGGAGGAAAAACACTCCCTATCCATTATTACTTTAACAAGTATATTGCCTCTCTACCTTGTCCACATTTGGTTTTTTTTCAGACTGGGAAGACCCGGTAAAAGAACTGGCTTCTCCTCTATATGGAAGATGGCTAACATTTTGTGGCATTAATGATAACTAAAGAAATTAAAGAAATAATAGCAGTATAATTTTAATATGTATGACTTGATGACATCAATTAGTCTAACTTTTAAGCTTCACTTCAGTATTACTCTTAAGAGATTATGCACTTCTAAGCAATTTTTACAACATATAATTAACGATTACCTTCTGAACATAGAACATTAATACAGTCCCTCAATAGGTATGTTCATCCAGGAGACTGAATGTTTACAGGCAAAGCAGAATCACAGAGCACAGGAGATGACATATTTATTGATGAATGCACTGTTTTGTCAATACCACTGAAGTGAAGCTGTGTCATATTGAACCATTTTGTCAGGAAGATCTTGTGTGGTGAGCTTGCACAATTAGGTTTGTTTTGTTTTGTTTTGTGGTGTTTCATATTCAAAAAAGTAAAAATTCTTCTAAGAAGCCTGACTTAGGCAGTAGTAACAATTTTTGTTGAGTATTTCTCAACCTTCTCTGTGTTCCTGTTAACGAGGTTATGATCCTGATTTAAGATGTACCATTACAGCATGCATATTCAGAGTTAGCATGGGTTTAGTGTTGCATATTACTTTTCACTTAGCGTGGAAGTTCTGCACATACCTGAGTAGGTACTACACAAGATTATAAACTTACCATAACTTACTGCAAACAAATAAACAAACCATTCTTGTCACACTTCTGCATTTTGGGGAAGACTGCAATTCCTGAGAAACCTCTTTGTTTCAGTGCTGGATAGAGAAATTAGAGCTGCTTATGTGAAAATACATGAGCACAGACATGAAAACACAGAAGAGAAAGCATGGAACACCCAAAACTGTACATATACATTTATATATATGCATATGCATACACATACTTCTATACATAGCTAAGAAATCTGACAGAATTTATCCAGTACAGGGCACATGAGAATGCAATGGCACAAACTTGGCTGGAAAACAATATCTATAATTTCTGAATTCACTGACATAGTGTGGAAGAAGCTATCCCAGTTTTCTGAGTTATTTGGCTTCTGAGAAACAACTTTTTCTCTCTTATTTTGAGAGTTTTAGGGTAAATCAATGTATTTATTGGAAATAAATTTTTGTAACAAGGTCTGCTCTTACTTAGTTCTCAGATCAGTCATCTTGAGGCATGGTGTAGCATTGCAGCGCAGTTTTAAAAGTGGCAGCAGAAATGGAAAAGCTCCTCTGACAAAACAGCATGGCCTTAATGAGAAAAATATGACACATTTTCAAGCTGGTGAGTTGAGTGTAAATTTTCAGTATTTGCTAAGCTGAAAGCCTTATTGTTTCATAGTTGGAATTTACAGGTAATCAAAAATGACTACATCCTAGTGTTGGGGATCTTCCACTCAAATTTCACTCAATAAGCTTTCAAACAGTCTTAAAGTCAAGCCAGACCTCAAACCATACTCTAAAAAGCCGTGAACCGTCTTCTACACATGGACATATCTTTTTAATTATTATTACCCTGAATCACTTGACTTTATGGTGATTTATGGACCTTTATGAGATGGAGCCTTGCAGTGCAGTGTGGTCGCCACGGGCAGAGTACGAGTCACAGCAGGGAACATGCAGGTGGTGTAAAGCTCTGCTGAGCTCTGCCTTGAAAACAGCAGGGTTCTGCAATTGCCAACATTATGGTGGTTTAAAGGAGGCCTTAGAGATGTGGCATAGGGATGTTCTCATTAATTCTCTGTTTGTAGACTACTCTCAAATTAGTAACAGCCAGCCCTTGGCTGGGGTGGTGAACATGGGAGCTGAGCTGAGATTGGGGTCTAAGACAGAAGGTAAGGATGTGAGCAGGAGTGGGATGCGAGATAGGGAGTGTGCAAGGATGATTGATCAGTGAGATTCCTGGGAAAGCATGAGATGGCAGGTGTTGGCAATCGCCTTCAACAGCCACTTCTACCCAGCTACATTTGACTGCCTCTGGCTCTCATCAACCATTTGGCTCATGGCACTGTGCATTTAAGACACAATTTAACTCTCTCTAAATTCAGGTGAGCTTTCCTACTGATTTCAGTGGGAAGACACCCCCCCGTGATAACATTTGGTACCATGCATTTAAATACTGTTACCCTTATATTCTCTTTACGTTTTCCTTTTCCTCTATGATTACTGTGTAACTATTTCAATGGCAAACACTTGGTGGGCAAGGACGTTCTCTACACAAACACCCAGTTCTAGAAGGAACATTTCTTTTGTGCAAATAAGTGATATAACACACTAGGAAACCTACCCATAAGTCTGGTGCTGAGATCTTCATTCTGGGAATAGTCTCATCAATGCAAGACTACCTGCGGTTGTGGCATTTTATTCTGTTTTATGTAAATAATGCAAAACAGAATAACATAACTCATTATTCTAGCACATTAGAACATGTGCATTGAAATTTTGGTTCTTGCTTGGTACCTACCTCCTTTGAAGTGTTCTGAGAAAAAGGTCATTGCACTTAAAGAGTATCTATAATATTGAGAAGGATTTTTGTCTTATGTAAATGTCATTACCACAGACTAATATAGTAAGATTACTACTTCTAGAGAGTTAAAGAAAACAGGAATGGATGTGGTTTTTCATTTTTTTGTGTGGGTTGTTTTGGGTTTTTTTTAAGGACTCTACAATGTACCATAAGGATCATTTGAATTATATACTCTTTATAATGATAAAAATGTCATATCAGACATTGGTCCAATATTATGACTGACGTGGTATAAAAACTTATATTTTAGTTTAAGTATCAGCCTCTTTTTGAAAATTATGTACTAAATTAAGAAATCATATTTTTCTTTTGAATGTAATGTTTCCCTCCCAGCCCCCAATTCTAAAGTGAACCCTTGTTCACTTCACAACCCTTGTAAGGGTTGTGGTTACTGTAATGCCATCACACAGAGTGAGTGATCACTCCTGCCTCTTAATGAGTGCAAATCACAAGAGACAAAATTCTTCTGCTGGGTGGGAGGTGGATGGGAAATTAAATTCTAAACTGTAATGTTCTGGAGTAAATGATAAAAATATGGAAACTTTCAAAGAAAATCTTCTTCAAGGATTGAAAGAAAATCTCATTTGTTTGCAGATATAATGAGTACTCAAAATACTCAATATATTTCTGCAGTTAGTGGAATATTTCATAAAAAAAACAGTAAGGAACAAGAATGTTCTCAATTTTCTACTTCTCTGCTATTTGCAATTACTTAGTGCACAAGATGCTTTTAAAACAGCATCTTGAAAACAGACTACATTACATAGACATTGTGTAGAAATCTACTACCACAGTATCCTGAAAGGAAGCACTCATAACAGTAATCCTTTCCTTTGACATCTAAACTGAACAATAAATTTTTATGAGATAATTTATTCTTAACTTGAAGAGGTTATAGTTTGCAAAGGCCAGATAGAAACTGGTCCTGAAATAAGTGAAAATATACTTGTGACCAACAAGAGCCATACCACTATTGTTAACAGAAAGTTAACATGGAGATCAGTGATATTTTCTTCTTCATACACAGAAACTTGTATTTAAGAGAACACTGAAAGATTTGACAAAAATTAATTGCTCAGTATACCTAGCTTTCTAAAGAGGAGGAAGAAGAAATCTCTCTATTAAGTAAATTTGGTAAATTATGTGATCTGCTGCTAATGGAAAATTCAGTAAAGCATCTGTATAAATTTTTAGGTGCACACAGGTCTTATCTACACCCACATGAGCATTTGTAGAATTCTGCAATCCAACATAGAAAAGTTCTATCAGATCATCCATTTCATCTTCATGTTGGGGAAATACTGTTTAGAACCAACTTGTTTGCATTGTTTAGTCCAACCTGCATTTAGTTCTTTTTGGGTGGAATCAGTGTTCAGCCAGATGAGTGTTTGCCCTAGCTCCCTATGTTCGCCATAGATGTCCCATGGAGTCAGAGAAATGAGCTGCAGCCTGTGCTTCTATTACTCTAAAATGACTACATCAAAGCATACCTTCTTTCCTATATCATCTGTCCACATTTTCCCTGTTGTGGCCTACATTCTCCTGCATGTTTAATCTTGGAGAAAAGAAGGATGGTTTAAAGAGTAATAGAATGAAAACTCTTTCTGTTTTATTTCATATTCTGACATCTCACCATCTACTCTCTGATTAGTCCTTTAGAGCATACACCTCTCAATCTCATAAAACTGTAAACTCCAATACGTGTGGACAAATATTCAATTTAGGGCTTGCAAGGTAGAGCAGACAAGGTACAACTAAAACTATGTAAATTAATTTTCAATAATTTATCCTCAAGTACTCCCATTGAGGAGTTTGTATGGACTTATGCAAGTGCAGAGCACAGACATAAACAAGATCTTGTAGGTAAATGGCAATTCCAATCTATTTATGATAACTGTCAGGACATGTCTTCACTCAAAACCTCTTCTCATCAGATATGATTGCCACTACAGTACTCTACAATTGTGAAGATAAGAGGATTTTATTCCCTGGAATTTCATTCTTCTTCTCTAATTTTTTATTTTATTTCACCTCATACTTTATCCTCTAAATGCAAAACTCTAATAACGTGTCAGTCACATCTTAACAGTCTAGCAAAATTGCAAATTAAATTGAGAAGTGATGGCAAAGCATGTTGCCCATCTATTCTGTAATCAAATATCTCCCTAGGTCTAATCAGTGAGAGGACAAGCCAGCTGAAATGCTTGTGCACATCTTTACATGATATTCTCAGTGTCAGCTGAACCAAGCAAAAGATTGTGTGGAGATTCACTCCTCTGAGGCCTGCTGCAGTATTGATTCTTTATTAAGGTACTCAGTAGCAAAAAGAAATTCTGCATGATTATTCAAACATGTTTCTGAAAACACTATGAAATATCCTTTGCTTGACAACACCTTCTCAGACAAATTTTAATGCACACTTTAGAAAATAGTCCAGTAATAATTTTGAATCAGACCATTGACTTAAAAGTCAAAAAAGCCATATCCCTGTCGAAGAGCACTACAAATTATTGAAAATTTGTTATTCTTCTTCTCCTTGGATATAGATTCATTTCTGTCTAACAGGAAAGAAAGAAAACTGCAATTACAGCAGTGCTGTTCATACTTACTATACTTACAGGTCTATCAGGTTTTCCAGTATTAACCCCTATTGTCACAGATTTCTAAACTCAGCAGTAATCTGGCACCTATGAGCTCAGCTGTTCTTCAATGTCTGAATCCTGACAAGGATTATATATTTAAACCACTTTGGGACATATTCTGTTCTTAATTACCCTGCTATAGATCTGGATTCTAGTACCCAAGCACAATCTTTCCATTCCACTTTTTGCCATCTTCTAGGAATAATTCTGTTCAAAAATAATGCATGAAATCGACATTTCTAGTTTCCTAATACAGATTTAGTAATCTGGAGATTTCAGAGTGTAAGAAAGTATTACAATGTCCTTTATTATAGTAATGATTGGTTTATGTTTAAACCCAATAGGTTGAACATATTGCACTTGAAAAACTTTTTGATCATTATGATATCTGTAAGTGCGTCAGAGGAGTTTTTATGACGCTTAAAAAAATTGCTAGGCATTTTATACTGCATCATCATATAGAAGAGAACTGAGTTCTCCAGATCAGCATTTCTTTATCTGCCAGATAGTTTGTTCAAATGGCAGTGAAGAGCTAGCTCTTGTGGAGAGGCAGTGATGATGTATGAAGTGGATGGAGCTTTAGCAACATATGGTACGGTTTCAGATGGATGGGAGGAGGTGTATTTCATTTCATTTTTCTAATTAGGAAATCATCTTTCAAAGTCTAGAAACCCCCATTTTAGACAATCTTATAGTTCTAGGTCAGCCAGCCTAGAGAAAGTATTTTCAATATTAAGGGCGATAAATCTGAACTGACGGTTGAATCCCACACTCAGTTATTTGATATTTTTTCTGACCAGTGTGAAAAGAAACATTATGATAGCCTAGTGCGACCTTAAAAAAGGAGGATCAAGGTACACCTATTTATTTAAATTCACTTCGAATCAGGATCTAAACCTGGAGGATAACACTTTAACAGATATTTAATTTTGTTCTCATGAAATTGATGGTAAATAACTTCTTCCTAACTATGATTTAAGTGCACACAAAATTAAACTAACTAATGAACTTTTAACAGGTTCATCATTTAGCAGTTTTTAGTCTTCTGAAGCAAGCAGTGGCAAAAAAGAGAATATTCTGTCATACCATATCATAGAATCATAGAATCATAGAATAGTTTGGGTTGGAAGGGACCTCTAAAGAGGTCATCTAGTCCAATCCCCCTGCTGTGGGCAGAGACATCTTCAACTAGATCAGGTTGCTCAGAGCCCCGTCCAACCTGACCTTGAACGTTTCCAGGGATGGGGCATCCACCACCTCTCTGGGCAACCTGTGCCAGTGCTTCACCACCCTCAGCGTAAAAAATTTCTTCCTTATATCTAGTCTCAATCTACCCCCCTTCAGTTTAAAGCCATTCCCCCTTGCCCTGTCGCATCAGGCCCTGTTAAAAAGTTTGCCGCCATCTTTCTTATAAGCCCCCTTTAAGTACTGATAGGCTACAATAAGGCTTCCCTGAAGCCTTCTCTTCTCTAGGCTGAACAACCCCAACTCTCTCAGCCTTTCTTCATAGGAGACGTGTTCCATCCCCTTGATCATTTTCGTGGCCCTCCTCTGGACCCGCTCCAACAGGTCTGTGTCTTTCTTATGCTGAGGCCTCCAGAGCTGGATACAGTACTCTGGGTGGGGTCTCGCCAGAGCAGAGTAGAGGGGTAGAATCATAGAATCATAGAATCATTAAGGTTGGAAGAGACCTCCAAGATCATCGAGTCCAACCGTCAACCCAACACCACCATGCCTACTAAACCATGTCCCTAAGCGCCTCATCTAC
>NW_008825080.1:3917297-3936597 GCF_000699105.1 Pygoscelis adeliae
ATCTCATCAGGTCCCATGGACTTGTGCACCTTCAGGTGCCTTAGATGGTCTCAAACCTGATCTTCTCCCACAGTGGGCAGCTCTTCATTCTCCCAGTCCCCGCCTTTGCCTTCTGCGGCTTGGGCAGTGAGGCTTGAGCACTTGCCGGTGAAGACCGAGGCAAAAAAGTCATTGAGTACCTCTGCCTTCTCCATGTCCTGGGTAAGCAGGTCTCCTGTTTCATTCTGGAGAAGGCCCACATTTTCCCTCATCTTCCTTTTATCCCCGACGTACCTACAGAATCTTTTCTTGTTGCCCTTGATGTCCCTGGCCAGATTTAATTCTGTCAGGGCTTTAGCTTTCCTAACCTGATCCCTGGCTGCTGGGACAATTCCCCTGTATTCCTCCCAGGCTACCTGTCCTTGCTTCCACCCTCTGTAGGCTTCCCTTTTGTGTTGGAGTTTGTCCAGGAGCTCCTTGTTCATCCACACAGGCCTCCTGGTGTTTTTGCCTGACTTTTTCTTTGCTGTGATGCATCGCATCTAGATGCATGCATACTAAAATATGGTATCATCAGATACCATATTTTAGGTTTTCCTACCCTGCCTCCGTTAAATACTAGAAATAATGAGAGATCAATCCTAATAACAGGCCTAATCCTTTATTTCAAGATTTGAAAAAAATGGGTTTGTGTATTATTTTTAGACTCTTTTCTGGAAAATTATCTCGGAAACTTTCAGAGCATCAGCCATGATTACGGAAAAACTGGAGGCAAGACTGAAATAAAGAGCAGATGTAAGAGTCGTTAGCTCAGAAAAACCTGGGTGTGCACTTCAGAAATGGCACCTGTGCTGAAAACAGTCCTACAATACATCGTTGCACCACAAACTGAAAAAGAAAATCAACCCTCAAATAACTTCCGAGAGCTAATGCAGCCAGATGTTTCAGTCTAATTTTGTTGAATTAAGGAAAGAAAAAGCAGACTTTATCACAGCCATTAATAAAAACTATTGCCATAGAAATGAATTACAAGTGAGATTTGAAATATCACCTATTTGCAAATTACATGTGTATTTTACAAAGCATTTAAAGCATATTAAGTGACCTGTAAGGACCTATTTTTCCTTTCTTTCTTCTCAGGTACAGCTCTGAAATTAGCATCGGAGGACTTGTTCGTTTTAAAGCAACACACACGATAATGCTTCTTTCACTCATATTAACCCCACTGTGAAAAGGATTCAGTTAAGAGTGGGTTAACCACAGTTAGTGGGTTAAAGTGTACAGAAAGCAGGTTAAAGTGTACTGAACCAAGTTTATTGAGAGAGACATGACAGTGCTGTGTCTTGCAGAGCACTGTGTTGTGGAGGGATGTTACTGTCTCTCTAGGTGATAGAGGAGTCGGTGACAAAATGAGGTAGTGACCCACTCAGAGTTGTCTAACATATGCTGGCACAGATGCTACCAGACGTCTCCCACAGGGAAGAAGACAGGGAGTGATTATTGAATATTAGGGAAATTTGTACCAGAGAGGATTAAAGCTTCTTTCTTTTCTTTTCCTGTTTTGGGGGAGGGGAGGAGAGAGGAGAGGGATCAGGTCATTGCCCTGCTGTAGTGAAGAACAAAAGATAAGCAACTCAAGTTCAACTTCATGAGCTGCCCCCCTCTTGATATATGTAAAGCCACATGTTTGGGCAACAGTAGATTAATGTGGAGATCTTTCATCTCCGGAGATAAGAGTTTAAATCTAGGTCAGATCCCTATGGTAGCATTTCGAGATGAAATATAAAAATGCCCATGCTATTTTTGTTTCTAGAAGAGGATAAAATAGTTCACTGCCCCATTTTGTGTTTTATTTTGTAAATTAGTTGATTTCAGTGGTTTTAAAATTCACATACATGTTCAATTAATATGTTATTAACAAATTTGTTTGTTGGACATTTGCTTTCCTCTATTGCCCCTATTAATGAGATGCATAAAGCAAGCTCAACATAGGGATACACAAACACACACCACTAAAAGAACAAAGGAACAAAGGTCCAAATTTTGACTGAGTGAAATTGCCCTTAGGGGGAATGCTGATAGTTCAAAGACAACCAAATATACATGTAAATAATGAATAAAAAATAGCAAGTATTAATTTTGTGATACATTGTGGAGTTCATATACCAGGTTTCACACAATGCATGCCTGAATTTTTTAGAGTGTGCCATAATACAATGCAACTGTCTGCATTAAAGGTTTACATTGGTTCAAATTATTGACATGGGTAAAATATCTGGATAGTAAAAATGCTGTTCTGCCTACTCAGGTATGAATTTGACCAAAATAGAAGCAATTTGGGAGTATTTCTTTTTACTGATATATCTTTCTTATTATATTTCCTAGTAATAAGTCTGTGAACACAAGAGAAGATTTCAGAAATACAATAATAAATTAAATATTTCATTGAGCCTTCCTTTTCCCCTTTCACTTTGTGGCCTTTAGGAGGTATGGACGTAGTAAGAGGCAAGAAAATCCAGAGCTGAAGCCCTCCATCTGCCCAATGTACCCATAAGACAGACACACACTCTGTGGGAAGGAAGAGCGCTGCTGGCTGTACTTTCCCCATTCAGTTTTTGAAAACATCTTTCCCAACGAAGCAACGGGTGATCAAGTCTCTTCAGGGAGATTTCATTTTCAGAACTATAATTTCAAAACTGATCTTGAAGAAAGAGTTTGCCTATAGAAATTATATCTACAAGTTATATGCCAGGTTTTGGATTTCTAATCTGTATTCACAAATCCAGTTCCTATGTTGTAACAAATGTTCCTGATTTTACCAATTACAGCCACAGTACTGAGAACAACTTGGCAGGCAGACAATGTTTTCAAAGAAAATAATTTTAAAAAGAGAAAATGTTACCGGAGGACCCAACTGAATTACGTTAACCAGAGCACAAACTCAACTCCCATTATGCTTAATCTTTCACACCATGGTTTCTTTTCTGCATTTCTTTCGCAAGTGTTAATTGCCATGAAGATGTATTTTTCTGAAGAGAAACTTCAGGATTGGGATCAATAGACATGTTTTTCTTATCCAGTCCAGGACCCTCATCTACATACCATGTTCTGTCTGGGTATGGTTTAAGGGATTAGCTGGATTTCCTATTGTTTATAGTTCCCAAAAATAGATTTTAAAAGTTTTTTTTAAAGGGAAGAAATTTGTGCCACTTTTATCTCCCAGAATCTTTGTCCTGGTAGGGAACAAACTCTGGCATCAGCACATAAGCACAATGTAAGCCTGTAAAAATTTATTTTAGGGCCTACTCATAAGACTACCCTATCTATGTGCATGTATGTTTCACAAGCATGGCAGCAGTGAAAAAAATCTTTGGACAAACTAACAGATTTTCTACCTTTTTTTTCTTTTTTAAGAGTGTTACCTCCTATCTCTAGTGTTCTTCAAGTGCCCCAGATGTAGCAGCCTGCACCATGTGGCTGCTCTTCTGTATCTTTGAACTCTTTGATGATGTCTCCAGGCAGCAAATAGATCCCAGGTGTAAAGATATTTCCAAAGCAAATTGTTTCAGAACAGAATTCAAACTCTGGCCCTATTAGTATTTACATCCTTTCTGAAAGATTCTGAGGGAAAATAACATGATTTCTTTTTGGGTTATGTGCAAAATGAAGTGGATTTTTGTTAAATTTTCAATGTCATCTATTAGTTTCTTTGAAGGTTATTGTCAATTATTAATAAGCTCCTGGGGGTATTCATGACACTTCAAAAATAGTTTTGCTCTAAGAAGCTTAAAAAATGAGACTTAGTCTTTGTGCACCTTAGTTCAGCAATCTGGATGGATATATCATTTTTGCATGACTAAAGCAAGCAAGATGGGCTGCTTAATTATACATCAAAGTAGAAAATATTTGAACAAAAGAAATGGGGGTCTGTGTGAAGACAATGGCTAAAAATCAGAAGTAAAAACAAGCCTTTAAAAGTGAGCTTCTTTGTTCTCCCATTTTTATTTATATCCTTCTAGGTTTAATAACATTTTCTCTAGAAGTAGGGAATGGAATAATGCAAGACTAATTCAAAGAGATACATTGATGGGGGTTGTGAGATGGTCTGGCACACAGTATAAAAATGGATGTGAGAAAATATCATGCAGCTAAATCAGTGCCAGGAAATGATGCCATCTAAGGATTGAAAGCAACATAGTCAGCTACATAATAGTTATGACTTTGATATAACCCTACAGGGAGTTCTACACCCACAAGCAGTCAGCACTGAACACAGCCACATTGCTGGCAGTGAATCCCTACAAAGGACTAGCCACAGGCCATGATGCCACTGCAGGAAGAATATATATTTCAACATTTGACATCTTGCTCTAACAGCTGCCAAGTTTGGCTGTAGCTATTGACCTGATTGCTCAAGGACAGAAAGGAAGAAGAAAAGAGGCAATATAAGCAAGTGATAGTCTGAGATTTAAAGATCAGAAGCATCTGTGTAGATACATGAACAGGCACACTGCCCATAGGTGCTAAAGATCCTCTTCTGGGAAATAAAAGCTGTACAATTATACAAACAAATACAACCATGTTTAAAGAGATTTAACACAGTGGAGATGAATGAAAAAAATTACTGTTTTTGGAAAGTACCTGGCCCTCAGTTATATTCTGCAGGGTTTCACTGCAGGCTTTCACTGCTGCATACTTAAGAATATTCAGTATCTCAAGTGATTCTGAATTAGAAAAATTTCAAAGGTAACTGATGAGAAGTTTTGGACCATTGCATTGTCAAAGTCCGATCAGTTTTAATGGTAAGGAAAGAATTAAAACCTGTTAATTTCCAGTGGTCTTCCCAGCTCTTTACAATCAGAATCTCTGACTTAGCACAACCTTCACCAATGCTGGCCCTGTTCACAACTTTCTCTTTCCCCTTTCTCTCTTACTTACTCTTTTGCTGTTCTGCCCAGCAGTGAAATCTCTATGGCAAGGATTGTCATTTACTCCAGGGCAGATTTATCAGGGAAGCTAATGGGGTTGTCATGTCCCCTTAAACACCCATTAACACTTCCCCCTGTGATGCATATTGTGTATCACAACAAGCATGTAACTGAGCAGGTCCACTTTGCCATTGCCTGTCCACTGAGGCAAAATGCAATTTGTTTGTTTATTGGGGCAAGATATAATGAAACTGTTCATTTTTGCTTGAGAGTAAACATATGTATTTTATTTTCTATTTATTTCTAAAACCAATTATTGACATGGGTTACCACCTCTATCCCTAAGTTGCATTTAAAAACACAGATGTGAAGAAAACACTCACATATTTGTTATTCCCTTTTGGAAACAAGACTGTGTAGCTCTCTAGTAATACATGCTCTAGTGCTTTGTGGTCTATGGCTGAACTGTAGAGCTAAGAAGCTGTTACAAATGGAAACTGTGAATGCTTATCTAAAAGATAAGGACTAAAGCTATTAATTCCCTCTTCTTCTGATGTCATCTCTGTCCAAATTAATCCAATATTTATCTCAATAACAGCAATGAGCAGTTATGCATAAAACTAAAGGAAAACAAGGTTTAGGAAATTATTTTAATAATACACACTTCAAAATGTGCTTAAAAGTGTAGGGTTTTTTCTCCAATATGTTCTTGAAAACCCTTTTTAAAAATATATATTCTGAAAACTGTATTTTTTATTTTGCACTTAAGGGGTGAATTTATGCATTTTGTTCTATACTTTAAAGGATTTTTTACAGTTATTTGAACTGTGGAAAGTGGTAGGTAGAAATCTATGTTCATATGTCCCAGTACCTTCTACAATTCTTATGAATTCTGTGTGTTCTGGCATATTACTTTATGAAAAGTAATTACTGACTTGCCAGATGAGTCACACTTTGACAGCTACTTTAAAAGTGTGTTCTCTCCAATTTGAGTAAAGCAAACGGACAAACAATGAATAACATGGGAATTGTACAAACAGCTATAGCAATTCAGCATCACAAGTCACTTGTAAAATCTGTAATATGTGAGGAGATTAGTAAGTGAATATAAGTACAATTGAGTGTAAAAGGCAGCCTGAAGTTTTAAAGGTGTCCTGCAAGGAATGTTGATTTGTTTATTTTCCCTGAAATGAGTCTTGACGTTACTTACTTACTTATTTACTTATTTATTTATTTATTTTCTTCTGTTTTGATAATGTGAAAACAAATCTTTGATTTCTGTCTCTCTTATTACTCTTGAAGATATAACGAATGTGAAGCCTGTTGCATATTTGTTTTCATTTTGCTAGAGGGAGAGAAGGGTGCAGACAGGGTTTACTAGCAATTGAGAGGAAGATATTGTGAAGGGTGTTAAGTGTTTAATGAAATCATGCTTTAAAAAAATGTTTAATTTGACTAGACAAATCCAGACAAAGAAGTTTGCCTGAAAATTCCTTCCTTTTTTGCATTCATCTTTGGTTTTGTAATATTCCTCCCCAGCCGTGTCCACACAAAGCTTTTTCCTTGATGTCCCCATCAGATGTTGTCATCTCTGGCAGTCAGTGGTGGGAAGTGGGCCACTGGAATTGCCCCCGGTGTTCGGCTGGTCTGCAATTTGGCACAGGGGCAGTACAGATAAGTGCAAATTCAGCCAGGCCAATGGTATAATTTTTATTCAATTTAGGGAGAAAAATTGTATGTTAACTCCTGACATTTCCTGGTAGAACTCAACAATTTCGCTAGAATGGACAAGGAGAGTTTTTCTCATTTTATTATAGGATAGAGCAATAATGTCAGAAACAGAGTTTTACATCCTACCAGTATCCAAACTGTGGTCTGATATGGTTAGACAATGGCGAGGAGGCAACTGGAGCATGAGCTATGAAAAAACAGCCAAGAATCCTTGAGAATACCATGAAGAAATCATTACTGTTACCTTCCCTTTCCTTGTTATATGTCATTCCATTTCATCGTTTTATCCTACCTAAGTATCACACCCAGTGATAGGCAGAAGGGACTAAACACTTTATCTTTTTTAAGATGCTCTGACCATCTTTCTGCATCTTTCTGCTTTCATCTGGCCAGTCTGAAGCTTTCATCTGCATGCTCTAGTGAAGCATACTGGGTCCACTGTCAATTAGAAAACTGAATTCTGCCATCCTCATAGATGCAAATGTTATGTGCCACAGTTTAGCAATTCCACCGTGCGGATTCATACCAGCTGAGGAGCTGATTCTAGAGGTACAGCAAGACACCAGTTCTTGAGTGTTTGTTTTTTAAATATTGGATTATGTTTACATGTTCCTATTAATAGAGGCTGACATTTAGCTGACTACACACTGTGTCAGTTGGTTGAGATTCTTGGATGAGAATAAAATAAACATCATGATTCATTTACTGAAGCTGTAGAAAAAAGCCTTGCAAAAAGTGAAAGATTTAAGCTGGAATGATTTCTCTTCCTCTTTTGCAGGCAGCACGCTAAAGGTAAACTATGATGTGCTTAAGAGAGGTAGATATGAGTGCAGTATAAACATACAGATAGGCAGCTGTATTAATAGTATAGTAGATGAGGCAAACAGTAAGTGCAAATAAATAACACTAATTTGAAAATATATATACAGGTGAGTAGCACACCACATTGCCTTTATCCAGTATATGAAATAAAAGGATTCACTTTTCCTGGGTTAAATCCTTCTATCTTTATTTTGATGAAGCTCTCTCTGAGGTCAGTGACTAGTCTAAGAGAAGACAAACTCCAAAATAGAGTCTTCTGTTTGCTTTGCAGAAGTTAAAAATTGATGTTCATGCAGTAGGTATTAGTCAATGCATAGTGGGCTGATTCTGATTTCAAGCGAACACAAATCAGAACTGACTGTCCTGAAGTGAGTGGAGCTACTGAGATGTGAAACTCCTGTTAAATCACAGTGAGACTTACAGATACATTTTTAACCAGGCAGATTTCCTCTTTTTTATTCTGAAACATGGAAGGATAGACACTGAGAGCCACCTGGGAAGTATTATTTGAAGTGGAAAAGACTGGGATCAGCCGAGTTATGGGAGCAGCAGATTATATCTACACCATCAAACAGTGCCTAGGTATATTCGTAGGCACAGGA
The DNA here is from genome assembly GCF_000699105.1 of Pygoscelis adeliae. Classification (NCBI taxonomy): domain Eukaryota; kingdom Metazoa; phylum Chordata; class Aves; order Sphenisciformes; family Spheniscidae; genus Pygoscelis; species Pygoscelis adeliae. The sequence goes on from NW_008825080.1 coordinate 3,925,360, forward strand.
ACTCATCAGCACCCGTGCTGGCAATACGTTAACAACAGTCCCTCCTTTACTCCTGGACCATGGCAACAAAATATCTCCCAACAATTCCCTGACACAGAAGCAATGGCCAGGTAGCTTTCCCAGAATACAGTCTGGATGTTACCTTCCTATTCTGGTGAATAGGACAATTGAACATTGCAGAGGCTCGCTATTCCACATCAGCTGGTGTCAATTCCAGAAAAAGGTTCTGGACATATTTAAGTTACTAGTATTGTTGTATCCTTCCTTACTGTACAGATCTAGCCATTGTATTTTATGCATTTATCAAGAATTTCTAGCATTTGTAAAAAAAGGAATAGGCATTAATAAATTTGCACACACCACGTAGAAAGTATTTAGCACAAACAGAAACTGTTAACATAATCTTTAAAACAATGAGATTTACTGATCGTCAAGATATTGCCTCTTTCTGCAGAGCCTGATATTGTCTCTTTGCATTATTGCATTTTTTTTCTCCTAAAAGCTTGTCAGAAAATGCAAGACTGCTGCTCCTGCTGTGCCCAGCCCACCTGATTTGCTGAGGAAGAGCTCACCCCTCTGCTTCTCAGAAGGAGAGAACTGTGTGGGAGTCGCAGAGATTTTTGGCTTAGTCCTCTGGATGATAGGGTGCTTGGTCCCACCTTACAGGCAGAAAATACGACAGGAGGAGGAAGAGTTTGGAGTGATAGAATTTGTCAAAGACAGAGCTAAAGGGGTTTTTTTTGTGGTACAAAATCACAGCTAAAAAAAAGGGTCCAGCCTGTAGGGTTCTGGGGGAGGATGAATCCATGAGGATGCACAAGCACAGGGCAGATGTTGGGCAATGTCCTGGCAGCTATATGGTTTTAGCACATTAGCAGTGCAGTTTGACACCAGTAACACAGTGAGAAGTAAAGATGGCTAAAGGAAGAGTTTGGAATTGTAAATCTGGAAATCAGGATAGCACCAGTTCCTCTAAGACAATACCCCACTGGAGGCAAATTTTGAGGAAGAAGGTTAAGCAGGGAGTAAAGGGAGTGGTGGTAACCAGTCCTTTATTGGCTCTATTTAACGAAGTGTGCACTAGCATGCATGACTGGGAAGAAGCGATGCCGGGGCAACCCTTCCTCCTTTTGCTTTTCTTCCTTCCCTCCTTCCAGACCCTGGCAGCCTCCAGTCCTGCACCTGTCATGCTGCAAGTCTCAGAGTTGAGCTGCCCATAAACCCGGGTTTTGCTTGGGCTGAAAAAAGGAGATGCAATTGTAAAGCAAGGTTTTTAAAAGTAATTAGTCATTTTTACCAGTAGAAGTGTTTTATTTGAGACACGTGCTTGCCATGTAACATTTGGTATACCCAGCTTGAGGATTATTATATTTGGTTTGGTTGGTTGTCTAATGGGAGAAAAGAAGGCACACTCGACTTGACTTACATAAAATAAGATCCCATTGGCAAGATACATCCATTGCTGATCCTGATGTGAAGTCATACTGCAGCTGTTAGCCTAACCTCTTTTAAAATTGTTGCCATATACTGTAGGCTTTTTTACCTAGAAGGGAGAATATTCATATATATCAGAGAAGTGCTGTACTTATTAACAGTATTTTGTCTTAATGGCTTGGAGTTACAGTGCAACATATTGCTCTGCAACTGTGGACTTCATAAAGATCATGTGAGTATAGATCCTATGATAAGATTAAGGGTAGCTCTTGCTTCATACAAATTTGTGTTATATTTATCTCAGGACAGAGTGCTCTGTCTCAGTGAAATATGATGTATTTCCCAATAAAATATTCTCTCAGTGTGGATCAGAGTTGGTGTAAATGGTAAAAGTTCTTTTGTGGGCACTGTTTTCTGGTAGCTGAGTATGCCACCCCGTGCTTTGGGGGCCTTGACAGAGTGGGTTGAGTATGGTAATCTTGGGCTAGATAAAACTGCTAGAGGAACTGGAACAGCTAGTGTAATTTTGCCTCTGTTCTCAAGTCGAGTTTTCTGAAGTGGCCTGAATTTCTTGCACAATATGCTTTATCCCTTGTGTCTATATAGTAGTTCTATTTGAGAGAACAAGGTTTATGTGTTGAAAAATGCTGAAGTGCGGCAGAGGTCAAATGTACATACTGTACAGCAAATACTGGAGTAATTTGTGCACCTGTATTTTTGGAAAATGCTTCTTTGTGAGTTACAGTAAAGTGCTTTCTACAGCTGGGAATGTCTCATTTTTTATTGACTTAAGTTTGCTTTCAGCCTGAAAACTTAAAATTTGAAGATTAGGTTTAGAAAGTGACTTTGAGTAGGTATTTTTTAGTTTGTTAGTAGGAGAAAGAAAATATAGATTATCTGAGTGCTTGTTTTTCATTAAAGAGGATGGATCACTAAGAACAACATGAAAGCATGTAAATTACAAGAATTAGGCCTTATTATGACATAATTACACCTTTAAATGTATGATAAGGAAAAGCTGTAGTGTCTATGTGTACCTGGATATAGTTACACATAAGTATCTATTATGAGATAAATAGTTGTCATCCTCATTTATGTATGTTTCCTAAAGACTAAAATGTAAATCTATTACATAGATTTGGCCAACATAAAACCAATTAAATTGGTAAAGGTGTAAACCTAATTAAAATGACAGTGACTCTGAACAAATGAGTAATTCTTGCAGAGGTAGAGAAATACATACAATAATATCGTTTAAAGACGCAAGTCAATTATTTGTAGTTTCTCTACAAATAAGTCATCATTTTGAACAAGTGCAATGTCTGCAGATAAACTTTCAGATACAAATTAAGTTGCTCTTTATAGATTTTTTTTATATATAGCACATGCTGAAAAGTATTTTTCTTTGCATAGTGTGATCAATATCAGCATAAATTCAGTTAAATTCACAGCATAAGCACTTGTAATTTAAGTAAATGTGACTACAGTTTTTGAATTGTAAATACATGATGCTATTGCAAGATCCTTCATACCAAGAAATGTGACCAAGACGTACATTTTTAATACTCTAAGATGAATTTTTCATCTTTTTAAAAAGAAAGAATAATAATACTCAGATGTAACACAGCATTCATGGCCAGAACAGTGTGTTTACTTCTACACTCTGACATTTGAAGCATGTAGGGATTTCAGCAGTGTGAAGGACAAACAAATTCACACAAGAAAATCTACACTCCTCTGATCCAGCTGTATTTTAATTTTACATTGGTATTCTTGCATTTCTGCTTGTTTAGATCTTTCTTCCCCTGTGCAAGGATGACTTTTCTAACATTATGTTTTTAAATCTGACAAGGTCGTACAAGCTAAAAAAAAAGAAGAAGAAGAAGGGTCATCAAAAGGGGAAAAATAACAGAACTACAGTGAAATGGCTCTCTGTTGGCCTTTGTATCGATTCAGAGTGTGTCAAAAGGGTCTTTTGTCGTGCCCCTACCACAGCATACTAATTTGCTAGATCAAGTCTGTCAGAATATCGACTGGAAGTAAAGAACTACAGTGGCAGCTTTTGTGTTTCATACAGCAGGGAGCCTGTGTGTGAAACAGGATTATCAGGGGGTCATGAAGAGAGTCAAGGGATGTCCATCACTTCCCTTCTGGTAATGTAATGGGGCGGGTGCCTGGATGTGATTAAGATGTAGGACACAGGAGGCATAGCAGTGAACAAATCAGACACACACACATGCAAATCAGGTTGGCTGCTGTTAACCACATATTTTTAATGAAAAATCCAGATACAGACCAAACAAATATCTAAACAGCTGCATTCAGATTAAATATCAAACAGCCTATTCAATGTCTGGGGGGTGTGTGTGCCTGTATCCATGTGTGCATGTATAGAAAATGTACAACACATACAAGAAAGGGTTTAATTCTTATTCTTTTTTTTTTAATGCAACATTCCAATCTACAAGTGTTTCTTCTACTTTTTACTGTCAAAAATAATATTGCTGGATGATTACAGCAAATATCCAGGGGATGTACAAAGATAAAATGATGTTTTGTGCTATAGCTATACATGTACGCTACATTCAGACAGGATGCTCATCACTCTGCTGCGGGCTTAGCCTTGACTTAGATGCCATTGTCATTCTAATATGGCATGAGCAAAATATCTTTCTGGAAACTGAGAAAAAAAAAGAAGTATTTGTGTGATTGAACAATGCGTAGCTTGATAAGTGCCTCTTTTTAAAACTGTGGCAGGGAACGTCTGCTTTCTGGAGATGCAGGCTGCATCTCTATAGCTTATGTGAGAGCTGTGAGGAGCTTTCCAGCACGCACTGACATGATTTACAATCCTTGTCATCTGTACAATCCATTTTTCCTCGGCATTGTTCCTAATCTTTAATCCTTTATTTCTGAAAATTTGGTGCTAAGTAGGAAAACAACATAAGATGCCAAAACAACAATGGCTTTTACGTGCATGGCATCTGAGGGCCTGATCCAAATCCCATGGACTGGGGGAGGAACCTGAACAGGGTCCAAGGTGTTTTGCACCAGACTCCAGATTCCTTAGTCCAGCAATAGTTATTTCAGTCAGCCTATAAAAAGTTCACTTGTTCTGAAATGAAAAATTGAAACATGGAAAAGTCTAAATCTGTTTCTCACTCCCTTTCTATTATTTGTTACCAAGCATGACTAAGGCAGTGTCAAGAGCCAATGATAGAAACTGGGTCCATTGAGGATCCCTCTTTTTTTCACCTTTTTCCTTTGCTTTTGTCTTTTCCTTTCCCTTTCCCTTTTCCTTTTCTTTTTTCAAGCAGCGGGGAAAGTTTACAATTGTTTACACAGAGGGTATTGCTGTGGGTGCATAGATAGCATTTTGTCCCTTTTGAAGGCAAAACCAGAGCTCTTGTTGGCTGTAATGTGAATAAAGTAGTACCGTGTTTTACATGTAACCACTCCTCTAAAAATGGACTAATTATCTGAGTGCTGTACGACTGCTATCCCATTCAGAGCCAAAAAGCTTTGTCAGACATAGCCAAAGACTGCTCTGCCTGAAGTTGGGTTACAAACAATGTCTCACAAATGGGTTTTGTGTGTAGGCATACCTAGAAATAATGATTTTGATTTAGTATTTCTTACTGGAGTTAAGCACTGATGGTCAGCTGTTAGGTAGCCACTGCACACAGAGGAAAGGGAATTGCAGAAGTCCATACCAGGTGAGCTTTTATTTGTTTTCAATGTCTTTGTTCAACCACATTAGTGCTGTGCAACATTCATTCCAATGGGAGCTCAAGGCAGGATGAAGCAATAGTTATTTATTAGAAAATAGCTTTTCTGTGCATATCTCAGATTGAAGCAACTGCTGTCATAGTTATCATCTGTGTGGAGCTTCAAGGGCAGAACTTGTCATAAAGCATGAGTATATGAAGGAGGTGAGCTCTGGGAGCTGCCCTGACAGGAAAGCCTGATTCATTTCTTTCAAGACATGCCATGTGTCCATGTTTTGACATTGGAAAAAAACCTTTATTCCCGCTGAGCAACAATTTCCACTTACCTGTTTTCTAGGACTATTAAGTCTTAGTTCAGAGTCAGAGACCATGCCTGAAGAAGGCAGAATGGTAAAGAGGACTATTCTTCTGAAAAATGCAGTTCTGCTATATGTTTTTCTAAACCTCAGATCTTCTTATGAAGGAGGAAAACTCATGATCCTGAACTGCCCAAAGGAACAGCAACCAGCAGGGGCTAAGACAAGTATTGAAAAAGATACTATTATTTTAAAAGAGGAGAGCTATAGAAAACATGTAAGACATTTGTTTTGTTCTTGGGCCTCATCAGAAATGGCAGTATAATTATAATATGAGACATGCAAGACAGTTGTGAGGTAGGAGACATTGCAAAGTATTTTGTTGCTTCGATGTGAGGTCTCCAAATATGGAGGTATGCATGACATGAAAAGGGGACCACAGAGTGCAAACCAGTAGGATTTCTGATCAGAATGACATAACCTACATGTCATTCTGTGGAAATAGTGGTATATGTGGAAATGGAAAATATTGGTACATACTATGGTGTTTGTCTGGGGAGGCAGAGCAATTCTTAGAAGTCTGATGGCTTTCATCTTCTGGAGTTAGAGCAGATGTCAGGATGGGAAAGGATCATGACGCATTACTGACTGCTAAGGATGTGTAATGTGAAGGTCAGAATGTGACCTGATGCAGTTGTGCTCAGTACGATTTCACTCTGTCTCACCCAGTGAAATTTTATTTGAAAGGCAAAAGAAAGATGTCTTTTCACAAAATAAGAAAGCACAGTAGACAGTCATACCCCCAAAAAATATTTTCTTTATGATGTCAAATTAATAACTGGCCATTTTGCAATACAAAATTTGTTCCCCCCATCTTTTCCCAACCCCCCAGGTCTCAGAGTCTCAACTTGCAAATAACATAATGCTAGGTGTGAAATTTCACAATTATTTTTGGCCTTTAAGGCTCTGTCCACTCCGCTAAAGCCCTGGATTAGAGCCTATTGCTTGTAACCAAAGGCAGTTACGAAATACCCAACAGGAAAAAATGCTCTGTCACTAACAGTCAGGATTTTTTTTCTCTTTGTTTATACACAGTGCAACAAAATGCTGGCAACAAGGAAAAAATAAACCTAAACAGAGTTCAAGAAGATGGTAAGATATGACCTCTGCCTGATCCATGGTTGTTGGAAGTGGTGTGCCTTAGCATCTAACCTGCAGTGTAGCTTTCTCTTTTACCACACAGACATCCCTACAGATGCTCGTTTAGGTCTGAGAGCAAAGTAGCTAACGCCAGTTTGCTGACTGAACTCCAAAGCAAATAATTACGTTCTGCCTAACTAAACATCCCCATCGCTTTTACATATATTTGATATGTAACAATCTCCTATTGCTACATAGAGCTGTATGTTTTCAGACAATTGTTTTACTCAGTTCTAGAGGTTGCTTTACTTCTATGTGTGTTCATATTTATATATATACACATATTTATATTTTAATGAGCACACATATGAAACAACCCTTGTTTATCCTTTACTTATTTCCCAAATGACTTAGGTTTCTGATAAGTCTCTGTAAAGTGCTTTGTTATATTTATTATATATTTTTCAGTCATTACAGTACAAGATTCCAACTGTTTTGATGGTATCTGATAATTCTTCTTGTACCCTTTTCACTGTTTCGGACATCATAATTACTTTCTGCATACTGGAAAAGTAGAAAAACACTAGATGCATTTTGTTTTTTTTTTTCCTCCTACAATTTCTGAATGATGCATAAGGATTTGTAAACTGATAGCAAGAAAGTTAAACTGCACATTTTAGAGCAATTTCTGAAACAATACAAAGTGAATCCTGTGACAAGGATTCCCTTCTGAGAAGGGAACAAAGAAGTACAGATTAGTCCATTAATCTGAATTGTAAAATGTCAATAACATGTTTAAATAGCTCTCTACTGCTGTAGCAACTTATTTGCACATTGTGTCAAGAATCTTTTATGGAAATGTGAAGTGCCCTACTCTTGGAAAGGACTAGAATATTTTTGGACAGTAGTTGCTGCCTCAAGAACAGCAACAGTTGCTGAGGATGGAGAACTACTCACATTTCATAATTAAGAGTTCTGTATGTACCATAATGTGAAGTCTCAGAAGATTTTAACTTGAAACAGATGAGTACATTCTTATTTTATTGAATTTTACAGCCCTTGACCTGTGACAAAATGACAAAAAAATATTCGTAATTTTCCTCTAGTTACCATCAATGTTTTTTTAAGTAGACACTTAAAGTAAAACATCTAAGTATCTCAATAAAAAGGCTGTATTTTCACAGGGCTTTCCATTCCCTTTAACTGTACTGGAAATTAGGTTCACTTATTCCAGCTTCCAAAACACATGGGAGTGTGGCACCAAGTCACAGAGCAGGGGTCTGGTTGCGGCTTTGGCTAGAAAACATGCCTTCCAGCAGGGACCGTGGGATGGATGGCCTGAGGCAGCACCATAGCTTCTCTCCCAGATTAGTCCTGAGAACATGGTATCAGAGAACAGGAGATAGCCATAGTGCTGTGCTTTAAATACGTATATTCACATCCTGCCTGCTTGGAAGTACAACACAGAAGCCAATTTTTGAGACTTACACTCAGAGCATTAGACCTGACTGAGCTGTGATGACCCAAAGACTAGCATTTGGACCATGGAATTATCACTGCAACTTTCTATTTTATATCAGCACACAGCAGTCTAAATGTGATAGAAGACCCCCAATTCAGAACAGGAATGGACTGGTACACTGTTAAGCAATCCAGTATTGTATATGATATTATTGCTGCCACAGTGCAAAAAGACTCAATAAAGCAAATATACTGGTAGGTGTGTAATAGGTAATGCAAAATGACTGTGGTTATATAGACTAACTATTCATTACTATACTCTGCTGTAACTATACCTTACCTTTGAAACACACATGCCCTGTTCCTTTCTTTTCCCATTACTTCAATATGTGACTTGCTTCTAATAGAGTTGGATTTAGGATACTGAGTAAAGAGGTACGTATTTATGACTAGATTCTCAGATCTGTCATATTTAGTACTAATAGTAGTAATAGTAGCTGTATCTGTAGAAATAGTAGTAGTGTTATTAGGAGCTGTAGTGCTAGTGTAACATGTTATATAGGTGAACCAGAACATAGGAATTGTGCAATCACAGAACATAAAACTACCTCTTGGTCCACTTATACTCTAGGACAGGAGATAGGGAGGCAATAAAATTAATAACCTAGACCACTAGCCTAGCTCTGAGACCGAGCCTGTGATTTGGAGTTGCATACAGAAAAGTAATTTCAGACCCATTTTGCTGGGAGTCATGATGCTGAACTTCATAAAGTGTTTCCCCTGGAGCAAAGAGGTAGTCTCTACAAGCGACAGGTGGGGAGATTTTGCAGGGGGCTACCCCTCTCAGAGGGGGATCTACAAGAGTGAATAAAGAGCAGTTGCTTAGAAGTAGTCAGAAAAGAAACTCTGTGAATGAGACTGCATCTTAAAGCCCACTTCTCTCCAGGACTTAGTCCTCCTGACTATGAGATTCAAGTAAACCTCATTATCTATTTCATCTCCCTGGCCCAGGACTGCTGAGAACAATCTCAAGGCTGTAGGGAGATGTGTCTATTCCTTGTAGAGATTAGAGTCTACATCTACTTTGAAAAAAAAAAAAAGGATCAAAGGTCATGCCACTCCTGATGATTCTGTTTTTTACGTAACCTACAGCTCAGAAAGTCATTCTCTTCTGCCTGAAAAAATTCAAATTCACGTCATCTACTTCCTGGTTTGAGGGCACTGGAAGAATTAGCTAACCCTTATAAAATCCTTTGAAGAAGAAAAATACTCTCCAAGTGATGTGCTGAAGCACTGTTGGTGACATGGAACTACCCCAAAGTACTATCTCCCTGTTACCCTTTGCAAACAGCAGTCAGTAATCAAGAAGCACTCTTAGTGGCCTTCACAGATGCCAGTCCTTCAGTGATGCTGAATTCTTCCTGCAACATTTTTAATAATCAGCTCACTTTGCTTACCAGCATCCATATAACACCTACAAGTATACACACTTGCCTACTGAATTATTTTCAATTTCTGTGTAATACACCTACCCACCTGTTTATCTGTCCATCCATCCATCCATCCTGCTTTGATATAGGTGGCATTACTCTACCACTCAGGGACTTCACAGGTCAGTGGATTTCTCCTGCCAGTATCCGCTATAGGGAAGCGGTCTTACCCACATTTTGCAGTGTTGCAGAAATCACATAAGTGGCTGAAGAAGAAAGCACTGTCTTGTCCAAAACTTAGTGGAAATCTATTGTAGAAATGGGTTTCTTCTACTAATTCAATATGTCTTTTCTCAAACTGGTGATAAAACTTTTCTTAGAATTCTTTTGTGGTCCTTCTGGTCTTTTATTTCTTGTTTAAGCCAAGAACCCTTCAGGCCCACCATGGCTATTGCTGTCTGATACCACATTCACAGGCATCCTGAATCAATACCTCTTCCTTGTCCTAAACCAGAAACTGAGAAAGAATTTCCCTGCAGGCATTTATTCCAGGACTATTCCAGTTTCTGTTTTTAAATATTCTAGTACTGGCCATTTCAATTTCTGTTTCTGACTGCAAACATCCAAATTCTTTAAACAATGTTTTTAATGAATGTCAGAGTTAATTTCAACTAGTGGCATCACCTGATGTCAACTTTTATTTTTCTGCTCTTCCTTTTAACACTGTTTTGAAACACTCTCCTTAATTAACATTGTAATCTTTTGCTCTGAGATGATTTGTATCTTCTTGAAACATCAAAATGAATTCTTCCTAAGATGATAGTGTTTTAGGTATCTTTCCATCCGTATGATTTTTATGTCAAGTCTACTAGTTAATTGACACAATTTTTAAACCTGTCACCTTGAGTTTCCCCTCTCCCAATATTTTCAGTAAAGCTAGAATGGCTCCATCATTACATCCCAGACCTTCTGCATCTCACTGAAGCTTATAAGAGGAAAAGAGCTGTCAAATTACATTACTCCCGTGTCCAATCTCTCACTTCACCTGCCTGGATGACCATAATAACTGCATCATAGAAGTAATCCTTGCAATTCTGGACTCCAACAACTGGGGAAGGCTTACTCACTTTCTGCTCAGGTGCAATCATTGTCATGTACAATAACAACTTAGAGATGAACTACAACAAAATGAGACAAATGCTGAGAACATGAGCTGAGACCCTTCTTCTTGTCCAGAGACTAGTATTTCTATTAAAATATTGAAAATATCAAGACATCTCATTTGATAGAGTCTTCATTTATGGATCCAAATTTAGTCTTTACTAGACAGACAAGCTCTCATTTTCTCTTTCTCTTAGGACAATTTAACCTACAGCCAAACAAATGCTACATTGCATGGAAGGAAATAAATATGAATCCAAGCCAGAAACTGTTGTTACTCTCCAGAAACAGATTTTTTCTATTGAAAAATGTTTAGATTAAACTCTATTAAAAAGTTATGGCCTATTTTTATTATTGATCTGGCCTGAAATTTCAAATCCAATTAGTTCAGGGTTTTGGCACAAGGAATTGTTATGTAGTTACATCTTTTCAATGTGTCTTGGGAATACAACAGTTGGATTTATTAACAGCTTTATGGTAACAGATAGAGAAGAGTCAGAAACAAAAATATTTATTCTAACATTAGAAAATGAGAAAAGTTTCAGAATAATCTACCATTATGAGGGAGGCAGGATGTTCTTACGATAT
>NW_008825080.1:3936610-3940628 GCF_000699105.1 Pygoscelis adeliae
CATTAAGAAATATTTTTCCTTTTTTGTATGCACTGTCCAGCTCACAAAGTCTGAATCATCCGTAACGTGAATTTTGAGATCAGAATTAGGCAAGCTGAATTCTTGTACAGTTTTAGGATTTAAGTTCTCAGATTTTCCATTCCATTTAATAAGGTCAATTGAATTTCAAAATTTCTGTCAAGAAAAGCTTGTGTAAGCTGGATAACAAAATATGCATGAATGAAAGGGGTAGTAGTGTTTGCTGAAGACACAAAAATGTAACCATGCATGCAACGACAATTACAGATAATAAAAGATAAGACCACTTTTTCCACACCTCTTTATTAAAAAAAAAAGTTTAAAAAATTGTATGTATAGGATAACAAGAACAATGAAACCTCTGTATGATACTTGCAAAGCTGTAACATCAAGAAATACACTGAACAATGTGCCCCTTGATAGAGAGCCTTTTAAAGAGACAAAAACTGTAGTCCAGGAAATTTAGCCATAGCTTGATATTTTATAAAATTCACGTTTAGAACAACCTGGCACAAATATATCCCGAGTAGCTAACCTAAGACCTACTAGCACAACCTGTGGCTAGCAGTGGTGTACAAGCTCATGAACCATACAAGTTTTGCTAATAAGTACAGGATCTGGTCCAGTTAAAAGTAATATCAAAGCATTAAATATCATGAATTACAAGAAATAAGCCTCTCTAAAATAAGAAAGAGCATGCAAATTTGCAAAAGAAAAAAAGCAAGGGTTTGAAAGAGAGTATAGAAGGCTGGTAGCCCTCTGCTATAAGGAATATAATGTTTTACGTGACCTCTTCTTCCACTGAAGTAACGGTAAATTGAAGGATTTACATGTTCATATTTATTCATGATTAAAATAAGTTATTGATCTAATTCATCATTCTATATTATGAACATCATATAAAAAAAAAATAAGTTCACAATGCTTTACTCTTTGAAATTTTTTGTTTAAATCTTCTAAAGCTTTTGCAAAAACTAACCACTGCTGGACTTTGCAGTTTCTAGTCTATGATTTCTTAATGAGAGCATAGCACACAAACTATATGCACACAAACACACACACACAGACACAGTCATATATACCCACAGGTTGGGTTTGTTGTTTTTTTTTTTTCCCCCAGAAAATTGAAAAAATATGCATTTTAATCCATCAAAATTCAACCATCCTCAAGTGTAAGTGAATATCTGCTTTCATCTAAAAAACATTTTAAACTTCTTGACAGTTACAAGAATTGTAATCCCTAGAGACTAACACTTTTCTTTTCAGAGAAAAATCATATCATGGATGGCTTTATGGTAGGAAACTGCAGTATGCTGTATGCAATTGTAAGTGAACACACAGCACAGTCATCTCCATAAGCTCACTGAAACTTCAGTATTTGACTCAGTAGAAAAAAATAGCTGGAAAAGAGAATGAAAAATGCTAGTAGAGTTTCTGTAAAGTCTCTAGGCAGATTATTAGCAGTATTTCCAAAAATCTTAAAGGATAAAGTCAACTAATTTCTTTATTTTTATGGATTTTCAATTACAGCCCTTGTTTAATAGTGTTCTAAGTCAGCTTTCCCAGTTACTAGAGAGAAAAAAAGGTCAGCTTCTTAATGCAACTTACAAAAAACAGGAAAATGTAAAATATTCCATCTAGCTTTTTAGCCATTCTAAAAACTGTATGTTTAAATACCTATCTATAGGTTTGATTCTGCTGTCACTTAGCTTATCACTTGAGTTACATTTGTATTGTATTTTGAACTGAAACAGGCTATAAGTTGTGGGTTCACCCTTCTTCAGGGACCAAGACCACGACCATTTGTTCCTCCAGAGAACTGACCAAATGTTCAGCACACTCCTAGGAGCCAGGAGCTCCCTCTGCCAACATGCTCTAACTCATCCTTAATATTGCCTTCAAATTATACTTTTCCTTTGTCCTACAATATATAAGTTTAAACTGCAGTGAAGATCTATTGCAATGTTACAAACTAAAAATACTTTAATATTCATTCACATGCTGTGAGACAGAACCTAAATACAGCAGCACTGAGTTAAAAGCATAAGATTGCTTCATTGGCCTAAATGTTCACCAGCCAAAGGTGGATTCAAACAATAACGTAATTGTTTTTATTTTTATAAATTCCCATGAGACAAGATCCTTAGTCATTGAGTTGCTGTGCTCCTTTTTAAAGGTGTTTGGTATCTCCATTTCTCATTGAATTTAATGACAAGAGAGCTTGTTCAAATCCTACCAATGTCTTACATATCTTATGAATAGTGCCAGTACAAATAAGAATTACTGAATGCAATTAAGTTCATTTTTTTAAAACATGCAGTAAATCAGGGCAGCTCCAGCAGGCAAGGAAATAAAAATTCTCTGGGACAAGTATATTGAAAATGTTATGTGTGAAACTTGTCCATGCCTGTTTAAGTGCATCTTATTATCCTTAATAGTAATGATTATCCTTGATAACAATGATTATCCTTGAGGTACATCTCTATGTATAAGTATACTGGCATGTGACCAAATCCAAATGAAATATGACAGTCACACAAGGTACTACCCATCAGCTGAGCTGCAGTGATTCAGCTGACATAAAGATCCTTGTGAATGATGTTAGAACTTTGACATTTAAGCACTTACCAAACAACTCTGGCAGTTTAGGATGCTACTTCCTCCAGCTTATTTGTCATCAGTCTCCTCCAGGAATTACTGCACATCAGAGCTGCCAAAATGCAACCTGAGCACTTTAGCGCAATGTCTACCAGTTTTGTCCCGACAATCAAAAGAAAAGTTAAACCAAGATACTGGGCTTTTCACGGAAGCACCTAAGAACTGTCCACACACTCTGTTTTACTAAATGATTCCCAGTTGTGGAGTACAACATGTTAGCTGTTGGTTCCTTCACTTATCTGAATTTTAAGCTAATGAATTTCATCTCACAGCTGGAATGGAAAGGAAAGTACATGTAGAGTTATGCAGCTGAGCACAGTTTACAAGCTGTCTTCTAAGTAATTTGATTATGTAAGATGGTGTTCTCACAGCCTGAGACAGTCACAATTTTTTATCTTAACTAAAATCTAGAGACACTTTTTGCAAGTGTCATTAACCTAAGTTAATGATTCTGCATAAGCAGCATGATGGATTTTCCAGGTATGTCAGAATTCTTTCATTTTCTTCCTGCCTTCTTAGGTGTTAACAATTATGTCATTTCAAACAATCTCCCTGGTGACACAGAGAATTATTCTGGTGGGTTTTCTGTCCTTCCACTGCCATATGTTCATAACAAATTGTTTTACATGGGCAATTGCATCTTACAAAGCAAGAAAATGTAAATGTACAAGAAAATTTCCTGGAATTCCTCACCCTTCTTTCAACTCCTATTTTTTTTGCTTGTTTCATGTGAATGAAAAATTCAGAAATTATTCTTCAAATCCCCTTTTCCACTTTGAGTTTGTCATGATAGCCTTGTATTCTATAATTTATTTTTAAGATTAAATTTCTGTTAATCTCTATATTTTTTCCCTTCAGTATACACACAGATAACTCTCACTAAGGGAAAACTGCAAATGCCAGAATGAGAGAAATGTCTCTCTCCTCATATGTTTTCTCTGACATGAAATGCAGGAAATACAGTTTACAATATTTTGCAAAGGCACGAGGCTGCATACTGGGCATAGCTATTAATGAAAGACAGCTTCAGTGCAGACTGAATGACTGAGACCAAGATAAGCATAAGCATAGATAACAGACAAATGCAAGTAGACAGTCTTTGCAGCTTGTTAGTCTTGACTATCAAGAGTTAGTTCTGTAAATAAAATTAGCCTAGTTCACTCTCTACATCATTGCAAAAACATGTGCAAGAGCTCCCAAGTTTCATCTGTCTAAGTGTGATGGTTCACTTGGTCTCTGTCTGAACTACAGTTTCCTTCTGCACTGTCTTGCTGAGTCTCTCCATAGCTCACGCAGCATCGGTAAGGTGGAAGATAAGGAAAGGTGTGCCTGCTGAGCATGA
>NW_008825080.1:3940647-3990414 GCF_000699105.1 Pygoscelis adeliae
GAGAAATTACAGCAAATTAAAAACAGTCTTAGAACAAGCCACCAAAATTAACCAGAATTAACCAAATGAGCAGCATGTTCCCCATAGCTGTAGAATAACCTTGTACACCCATGGTGTCCTCTGAAGAAGAATGTTCATCCTCCACAAACAATTTGCAAACAGTGATAAACCTCCATTCACCATAGCCAAGTTTCTGCCAAGTACTCCTCTTTCTTTCATCACATCTTAGTCCATCACAGGATTACTGTTTTTGAAAATAATGTTTACCATATTATAAGGCCGTTTTTCCTTCCATTTCAAGAGCGGATTTTTTAAAGACAGTAGATGTGTTTACTGCCACCAGAAATCATGTGAAATCTCTAGACATTATCCTCCATTCATGGTTCTCTTCCCACCTCCCTGGATTACACCATAGTGTAACAACTGCTACAGAACAAAAGAACTTGTCCTGCTCACTTAGCAAGTTTAATTTCAGAGTATCAAATCTTTTTTTTTGACTCAATCAAGATCATTTCTGTATGTGGTGCTAATGATATATTTGGAGGTGGCTGAAATTGAATTGTATTTGATTTTGTCACTTGAACTGAAATGGTATGCCCAATAAACCAGAAATTTCATGATCTACGGCTTGAAATCTGGATTTAATGTCCTCAGCCCACTTTTTGATTAGATAATGAAAACCACAGAGGGATGGGTTTAGCACTATTCTTTAGTTCTCCATTTCACTCCATAATCTGGCATTCCGCACTAGACTAGACTAGAGTAGACTATACAATACAACCTTTCTATAAAAAATAGAAAGTACTATCCATCTATAAATGGCTTTACTTTTCCACACTAATCCAATAGACTCACTAGGTTCTTTTGCCGGAACTATGTACCGGTGTGACCGCCTACACAAAGGAGTGGCGATATTGTCTGCTTTTGCAAGGCATCTGTGAGTACTCCATCACACACTAATTTTCCAACCACAGAGGTACCTCAGCACAGGCAGACTCAAGCTGCTCCTACAGCCAAGTTGCAGCACATGCTGTGGTCTGGTTGGTAGCCTTAGGACCTCAACATGCAAAGTAGCATACTCAGTAATGCAGTGATTTACACGGTCCTTACAGACAGGTGAGCCATACTAGTTCTTGTTTTGTTTTTGTATTTATATATTTATGTAGTGTTGCCCTTAGACTAGGAAAAGCCATAAGATGCAAAGGTCTCATAGCACTGCTTATTGCTTACCTACCCTAATGTTACCTATACAGCATCTCAGACTCAACTTAACAGGAACCAGCTGTGTCAGAGCATAGTGATAACTTGGCCCTCAGTAGTTCCCTGTGGAGTGATGAGCCATTGATGTACTCCCAATCAATTCCTACACAGTTACAGTTCAGTGAGCTATTTAAAGAAAAAGGTGACTGTGTAAAGCAAGAGGGATATTCAAAGAGAACAGATTGAGAAATAAAGAACTAAAAGCAAGGCAAAACCTGAACTATTGGAGATAGACATGGCACAGAGAAGGTGGGGAAAAAGAAGGAGGAAAAAAAAGTGTGAAAGACAAAATTTTGTGGTGCAAATCCTCAGATAAATGAGGGAGAGATTCACATCAGCAGCATTATTCAATTTTTCTAATACTTTTACTGTGGAAAAGCACTTAAATTCTTTAGTATAAGTTCCAATTTCTCTGCCTATGCACATGTGCAAAACTTAACTCACCAGGATAAGCCAAATGGTCAGCAAGACCATTGGAAGAAATATACAGTAAGTTTCAGTGATTAAAATAATATAGCTAATCTTTCCAGTGAGGACTTCTGATAGTACTTTAATGACTATATTATAAATGTAGTGTGTTCTGGTGATTACTGAGCTTAAATATCTCAGTCAGTCAAAAGAAATACAAAATGCAAGAGATATTTGGATAGAATACTATTAAAATCTCTGTTGATTGTTTCTATTTCAATGTAACTATAACATGCAGTTAACTTCTTGTCTTTGGACTGTTTTTTGGCATATTTCTTAAGCACGTATTTTTAAATGATTTGCAGAATCAAAATATACTTTTCAAAACATATATTACTACAATTATTTCTATTCTCTTAATAACATTTCCAAGGTTAACTAGAAAAGCAAGCTAAGGCCAGTTTTTTTGCCAAAATTCAATGCCTGAAAATAAAAATATAACATGTTTTCAAACAAAAAAAATTTATTTTTTCCTCATGTAAACTGAAATTTATTTTCATTTATTAAGAATATTCATGGGATAAGCTTTCACTCTTCTTTCCTTCCCTCCTGATATAAACACTTACAAGTATTTAACTTAATTAGCTGCAGCTTTACAAATCCAAGCAGCTTAGCAACTTCTCTTAACCAAATCAGTGAACAGTCACTTTCAGAAACTGCTTTTACAGATCAGATCACAGTGAAATTCTAACTCCCCAGTGCCGAAATGTAATAACACACAACATATATTTTTGTTGCCACAAAAAAAAAAAGCAGAAGAGCTGAAGATGGAAAGCAAAAAAAAAATTGTGGAAATGCAGTTGAAATGAACATGTTTTAAATATCCATAGGTTTTGAACTGTTTTTTAAAATGTCCAAATGGCAGCTCCTGTAAGTCACAGCCTTTTCAAAACATTCAGGTTCCAGGTTGAAGAGGTTCTGACAGCAGTGCTAAAAGAAAGGATGTGAGTTCAAGGTCTTAATACTGCTGCTTATGAGAAAAAAGCATTCTCTTCCAGAAATCTTTAGTTTAACAGAACCCATTCTATATACGCTAAAATAGAGCCAAAGTTCAATTTAAAGTGCTGTCGCACACTTTACCAAAGCTCTTGACTTCAGAATTTTTTTCTCAACTGGGCTTACAAATCCTGTATCTGTTGACCTTCAGAACATGGTACAAGACCATTTATTCTCTGAGCTTTTTGCTTTTGTGTGTGTCTGAACAAGGTGAGGAAAGAGGAAGGAAGAATCGTCTGGGGAAGTCACTGGTGTTTAAGACAGATGACACGGACAAAAAACATTCAGCTGAAACTGCTGGAGAAAGACAGGCAGAATGTAATTAGTCAAATGCTATTAGCAAGACTACCATAAAATGGGCTAATTTTTTCTCATTTACACTGGTTTATAGCAAGTACGCAATAATAATATTGCCTATATTTGGAGGGAAGAAACAAATTTCCATTCCTGATTGCAGCTGGGATTTAAAGTCTTCAGTTTCTGTAGTTGGCTTGAATTGCTGCTCATGAAGTGAAATGCTTGTAATACATTTCAAAAAATATTAACCATTACAAATTGATTGGCCCAGTATCTTGCTAGTATAGTTAGACATAGC
Source organism: Pygoscelis adeliae (assembly GCF_000699105.1). Lineage (NCBI taxonomy): Eukaryota > Metazoa > Chordata > Aves > Sphenisciformes > Spheniscidae > Pygoscelis > Pygoscelis adeliae. Next base: position 3,943,967 of record NW_008825080.1, read on the forward strand.
AGAGTGACTGAAGCATTCAGTATTAGTGTCAGTTAGGATTTCTTTGCTTAAGTCTACTCCTCTGAAACTTCTAAAGAATATTCTTTATCTAATATGTAGGGCTTCAGCATAGTCATGATCCTGAATTGTAATTACCTTTAAAATAAGAAATTAATAGCACAAAATTACTTCGAGAATACTGGAGGCATACAGTATAAAATCAAGCACCAAATTTCTGACAGGCCTTTCCTTTGAATGAGACTACTGTTTGAAAGGTCCACAGACTTCTATACTGTGTTCAATTATGCCAAATAATGGTTTAAAAATTTGCACTTTTACCTCTGCTATGAAAAGAGAATTAAAAATTAAATATTAATAATTATGCTAAATGTATATAAAACTTATTTGACTACATTCTAAGGTATCGTCAGAGAATATTCAATCTGATGCAAAAACTGAAGGAAAAATATTTTATTGTCTTAAATAACAATAACATTTTCACTTCTTGTCATTTGACTCTGGTTGTCTCTTGAGGTTCTTCCTGGAGGCTATGACTTACGATTCAAAATAAAATCAAGCTTCCTATAAAGCACTTGTTTCAAAGAACCTGTTTCCCTGTAATCATATGGTTTTCAGAAGATAACTTGAGTTGTCACACCTTGAATTTCACAGGCTTAAACTGCATTTTAAAAATATGCAGATGTATATTACATGTACTTGGCCTTTTAGGGGACGGTAGGAGGATATATAAGTAGTTGAAATTGAATTGTTCCAAGGCAGCACCAACTATTAAGAAAGCTGCATTCCTTTAAAGCACATAAACAATTAAGTAAGAAAGAGATGCAATGTGAATTAGTAACATTGTAGTTCTTTCATTGACATCATAAATGGCTCCTTTGAATGTTTTGATGTTGTTTTGACATAGAAATCTTACTACACATTGACACATTTTTCTATTTGCAGTTGCTTTGTGTAGTATTCTTTGTGTGCCAAATCATGGTAAAAGGTTGACATTATAAAAGCTAAAATTTTGTATCTTCTCTTGCTCCTACCTATCCATATCCATTAGGGCCTGATCCTACAGATGCTTACAAATAAGAACAATTCTGTGATGCTCTTTGAGAATGTCTCACATATGTAAATTTAAGTGACTGGGGATTGAAACCTGAGCTTGTATTAATGAAAAAATTAGCTTCCAATTTTTGAGGTCTGGAATCATCCAAATGTTCAAAAAGAAGTATGATTAATTTGTCATATAAATTAGCTTTGTAACTGAAAACACTTTTACACGAGAAACTAATTCTCTTACATACATATTGTATGTAACACCACCATATTTCTGAATTGCTGAAGAAGGAATAATAATTTGGCAAAGTCTTGGTATTCAGTTTCCTTGAAATGCTAAAACTTTTGGCGCAGATTTACATGGGAGCTAACTGCACCGTAGCCCCCTTGATCATTTTTGCATATTTCCACAAAACCTGATACACTCATGGATGCACATCCCCTGTTTAGAGCAGTACTGCATTAGTCCCTGATACTTCACTCCATTGTTTATGATGGAATGGAGCAATATCTGTAGCATCATGGAATTCCAAAGATTTTCAAAGCAAGTATCATGGAGTAACACAAACTTTGCCAGGAAAGAACATCTGGAGATCCAACCTTATGCAGTACTACTGTCAACGGTAGTTCAGGTTACTCATGGTTTTCTCTAGCTGAATCTCGTAAAAACTACCAGATAGAAACTCCACTGTCTCCCTAGGTAAATTCCTTAGTGAAAAAGCCACTGTTGCCCTTTGTTCTTGCCATTTTCCACTACAAGAAGAGCTTGGTTCTGTCACTGGGAACCTTTTGGGTAGCAGTAAAAAGCTATTAGCTTTCTCCTCAGCCTTCTCTTCACCAGATTAAGCAAACCCAGCTGCCTAAAACCCTCACCCCACAGGCCCTTAGCCCTGTTGGGAGCCCTACGCTGGATCCCCTCCATTTTCCAAAACACTTCTTGAACTGGGAGCCCCGAAAGTGGACACAGTATTCCAGGTGTGGCCTCATCGGTGCTGAACAGAGGAAGATAGCACCTACCTTCAGTCTGCTGGCTACACTTCTCCTGACACAGTCCAGTGTGCAGTTTTCCTTATCCATGCAATTTGCCAGTGATTACCAGACGAATCCTTCTTGTCCTACTGGATCTGTAGATGGGGGTCCAAAGAAATATCTAACAATTTCTCTTGAATCCATATTGTAGGCCTACTTTAAATGAATAAATTTAATAATCCCCCCTAGGAAAGGCAGTGATTGAGGTTTATTTAAAATATGTGTTAAAATAATAGACTTCTAAAGCTTAAGTCCAAAGGGACTAATAGATCATTTGGACTGACCTTCTATATGTCAGAGGCTAATAATTTTCAGTCAGTGATATATTCTGGCCACTATCACAGAAGTCTCCTTGTTAACAGGGTTGCTCCCTTTTAACTGGTTGATGAAGAAGGGTAAAAACAAGCCACACTTACACCTAGGAAGAGAGGAGAAGAGAAGAGAAAAAGAAAGAAAGAAAATAAAAAGAAGAAAAGCAGGGTTGATCACTCGGGAAATGAACAGGGGCCTTGCAAGCAGACAGTAAAAACTCCTGCTGAGAGGAACTCAGAGACTTTTTCCTTTTCTGGCTCGTCCTTTGAGGAAAGAGGATCCAGCCTATCTCAAAGAGAGGATAAAGAGAGACCCACAAGGTCAGAAAGCCTAAAAACAGAAGCTGTGAGTGGGAAGCTCAGCTGACTGCTGGAGAATGGAAAAGGAGTGATTATCCCTGTTTGCTGTGATACTAGGTATGAGCCTAAAAATTTTTATTCAGCTGAAGCATAAATTCTAATTGTAACGAACAGTTGCTTATACCACTGAAAAAGAAATGACAGAATTGTGTGTTATTTCATTAAAAATGAAGCAAGAAAACAGGGTCAAAAATCAGGATTAAATTCTATAGAGAAGTAAAAAGAGATATGGAATACTTCTAGAAACACCGTTTTCCTTGCTCTTACTAGAATAGTCTTATTTTGTTTCCAGAGTAGGTACCTTTCATCATCGCCATGTGGTAGAATGCCCTTGGGAAAAGGCCAATTGTAGGACTATAGTGTCAGGACTGATAGAGAAGACTCATTTAAACTGAACTCAGGTAAATTTCTAATAAAACTCTGTACTTAGCTTATAAATATAACTTTAAGTTCCTCTAAACTGAAACACCACTTGATGCAAAAGACAGAAAACCACATGGGATGGAACATCAGTGTTGACAAAGTAAATGTTAGATGTCTCTTTTGCCAAAGCCATTTTGTGAAATAAATTTTCATCATTATCTTAGATGACTAAAACTAATATAAACACCTTTTTTCCCTATTTCAGGTATGTGGTTCATAGCAACCTATAGTTGCTTTGTGATATTATTAGTTGCTTGAGATCAAATCTCATAATAGCTAGGAACTGCACTGAGTATCTAAGATGCTCTTACAGTCAGCACAATTTACAAACAATAAACTACACTAAAAGGTTGAATTCATGATCTTTTAATAGATTTCAGTTTTGTTAGAACAACTGTATTTTGTTCTTAAAATATTCCTTCTTTCCATGGTCTAAGTATAAACATATTTGCTAGAGCAATCTGTCTCTGTTTATTTACAGATACACATAGCTTTATGTGTGAAATCATAAAATAACTAGATGCACTTATTGACTTATCTTTTTTGCGCAGAGATTGAGCAGTCTGGCTTTTCTAAGAAACTGGCAGTCCTTACAACCAGTCCTGGTACTGCTTTGATTTTCACTGGTGCACAGCTGCCTTTAAAAAGTGATCTTGATGTAATATGACAGGTATGAAAGCATGAAGAAAAAGGTTCCAATAGTGATTTTCTGAAATTCTAAAGCTCAACAGAGAGAAAGAGAGAGAGAGCTCTATGATTCAACACTGGCAGAGGCTGGATGTTGTATCCTGTGACTGTACAGCTACACGTGGAAGTGGCTAATGACCAGTGTTGGATTGCTGGTTGAGTGTTGTCCCCTGTTAATGAAATATATATTGAAAACAAATAAAACCATTTTGACTTAGAAAACAATAGTTACAGACATTTAAAGATGTGGTGAGCCTTCCAAGTGTTTTGAACAGAAGAAAAAATACTTAGTGATCAGAAGAATTAATATGTGTCATAGGATCCCTTAAAGACTGGATTGGAGGATTGTGCACTCCAAATTCAATGAGATCATAAATATTTGAATGCTGTTATCACTCAAAGAAGAATCAGTAAAGAAATGCAGGTATTCACTCCATCCACTTGTGTACAGAATGTTTGACAATCTGCATATCTAAATGAACTATAAGGTTCAGAGTCTAAAGTTTTTCACATTATATATATGGTTTTACATCTAAAAACACTTCTTTTACATAGGTAAGTAGAGAGAAGAGTAGGGAAGCAGATGAACCCTCTAGCTTTTGCATAAACAAATGGAATCTGCTTTTCTTCTGCCGTCTGTGTTTGTCTCAAGATGGTAAGCGGGTCATCTGTTTCGGGTTGTAAGTAAATAGTTCAGCACATTTTTTAATTGATGTTAAGAGTGAATTCAAGGCAACAGACTGAGAGGGTGATCTATTTCTTTGTAACAATGATTGTAAAAAATGAGATTTCCAAATTTCTCTGGACTGTGGATTCAGATGATGGGCTGTGTCTCTATTTAACTGTACATAATGGCTTGGAAGCTGATAATGACTAATAGCTGATAATGGCATCAGAAAGTGTGTTCTGGTGGCCACAATCAGCCAGGAAAACTTTCTTGCATGAATCATGCTAATGAGGATAAACATGAATACTTATGGTTTCTATGTTTAATGGTGTCAGATTAAATAACCAAACAATCCCCCAGCCCCCTCCCAAACACTTTTTTCTTGTGTGTAATTGTGTGACAGGTCTGTTTCAGAGCTCTGTTTCTAAAGCACTGATTTGTAGGTTTTCAAAACTTTGAAATATTCTTCTTGATAAATGCTAAAATGATATGTCAAACCAAACATTAAAAAAATATATTAGCATATGCACTAAATGCTCATTTAGACCTGTTTCAGGCAAGAATGCATCAACTATATCATGTATGTCTTGAAGTAAGATACTTTCATCCATCTCATTGTCGCTATGGTATGTTTCTTCAAGAACTGCCTCTAAAAATCTGCATGGCCTGACCAGCTTCAGAATATTCCTGATTTCTTTGAACCAACTTAAAAAATTAAGAAATCAATGTCTGTCCCTTTCTCTAGCCATGAAATTTTCTCTTTTATTCCCTAATTAATAAAAAAATTATCAAATAAATACTAACCTATTTCTTCCTTTAATTCACATGAGAGACTAACATTTCAGAGACAATCCAAAAGACCAAGCAACAGCTAGGCAATTTTTTCAGGGCTTATGAGTTATTATATGAAGTGAAATCATCAAAATTCCATAAAATTTGAAATTTGGAAACATGGGCAAATAGCAATTATGATCCAAAAAGTTTTCCTAGCCCTGAGAGTAACTGATCCCCAGCTTTGGCTCAGTCTCAGTGGCAGCAATGTTTTAACATCACAGATCCCAGAAATGCTGGATTCTTAGTCTGAACTGGACTACCAGTAACATTGCTTGAGAACCATGCTTGAGATTTGAAAAAAAATCAGTGAACCCATGACGAGGGCAGAGCATCAGTGAATCTCCTTTATTTAATTAACCATTGCAGAGGGAAATTTCAGATAACCTTTACATTCATATCTTTACAATGAACAATATTCTTGTCCTCAAGTGTATAAATCTGCAGACCTGCAAAATCAAACCATAACACAGCAGTATGTCTTAAGTATAGCAAAGCTATTTTTGGCCAAGCATCTACTTTAAAACCTTTCTTCATTTTTTAATTTTTCTCCTTCTCAATCTCTGCGCAGTTGCATTCATGACAATCAATTCACGTGACATTACAGATGGAGACAAACAAAAATAGTCATTTTAACATTCTAGAACTTCCCCGAAATATTTCTGAGAGGCTCACAATAATGTACATCAATACATATACAAAATAAATGATTGTGTGGGGTGCTAGAAAGGTTTTCCTGGCATAAGTGTTTACTGACCTACATAATTCATGAACGGTGAAGAATAGGACCATTATATGCAGCAAAATGAAGACAGCATTGAATACTACCAAACTTCATAATGTGTCTGTTGCAAGCTTAGCTTTTCAGACAATCGAATAGATTTTGTTCAAAGCTTAGAAAGTACAAGGTCAACCAGATAATTACAATGAATATACAATAAACAGATAGATTCATGCCCTGTACTGAAATTCATACAGAACTTCATTGGGTTAAGTGATAGGTCCAGCTGTGTGAAAAATGTCAGCATTTGGCCCCTTGCCACAAGTCATTTTAGAAACATCTCTATTATTTTTCCAAAGGCTGCCAGGGTAGTCCACAATACAGTGCCAAATGATCCGCCTTTTCTACTTCATGTTGTGCACCAGATGTTGATACTTTTATAGACATTAAGTACCTTTTATTCCAAAAGGATATAGTTTCACAGCAATGTGGCCCTTAGTGATCTTTGTGCATCTATTTATTCCAGATAATGTCTAAAGAATCGAACTTTCTAATAAACTTCTCAGATTACAAATTGCTGTATTTGGTGGCTGCAACTGAAGAGTCTGCCTGTATTAAGGCGTTAGTAACATATTAGTAAAAACCCCAAGCTGATTACTGTTTTTAAAAGAACATGGTCCCCCTATATTTCTCCTTAATGTATCTTTACATTGTCATAGAATAAAGGCGGTTATTTGAAAAGAGTTTGGGGATCAACCATGCCAATTCAGTTATCACCCCAAAGTGTTTGTCTGCCAACAGGTATGGTCTCAGTCAGCAGCAAATAATAAACTATATTAAATTAGCCTGTTTAGCAGTTTGAATTATGCATAGTTTTAATGTACAGATTATTGTAACAGGTATATATGTATAGTGACAGCCACATGCTAGACTGAAGAATGTCAAAGAATATCACATTGACACCACAGATAGGGGAGAGTTTTACATTTTGTTTAAACAGAGAGTTGTTTACTAACTGATTAAGTGCAATGGTAGGGGGGGCGCTGGGAAGAGAGACAACTTCATCAATATGGAAAGGAAAGAACCTTATGCTAATTAAAAGCCAGTCTCCTAATAAAAGAGTGAATTTAGGGGGTGATTCAGAAAGAAAGATTAAACAGGCCCTATTTTTTTTCTAGATCACCTAGAAAACCTGAAAAAATAATTTGGCTGTAAGAGCATCTTTGGCTAGGATGCTCTTCTAAGACACTTTGCTAAGACAGGAGCTCCATGCAAAGGTTGTTGACAGGCTTGTCAGAAAGAAAACAGCAAGTCAGCTGACTGATGGAAAAAGGGATCTTCTAATCTAATCTTTGTGTAAGTTATGTACAATTTCCCTTTACCTTCATTTATGCATTTTCTAAAAAAAATATAACTTTGTCATTCTGAATATGACAAATGAATAGTTTTATGTGCTCAGCTTTTGTTACGTTAACTGGAATTCAAGGTAACTTAGTAACAGTTACCAGCAAGCATTCCTTGACTTAAATGCGGCAAATTCAGATGCTGGGACACCTGAGACACCATAACAAGTGCCTTAGCTCCTCTGCTTATCATCCACTCTAAGAGAGTGAGTGCTTCTTTGAGATGTGTGAACCAAGTGCAGGGAAAGCAGTACCAGAGTTAATAGACAGAAGGCAGAAATGTCTTGAAATAACTGTTGATGAAATTAAAGGCTGTCTGGCATGCAGTAAGATATTGGGGTACATGACTGAACTACAAGAGTCACAGGATGAATGTCATAGTAACAGTCCTTGTGAAATTTTTTCCCCACTACTTCTAAGCAAAGCATGCTTTGTTTTACTAATAATCTGATCAAGGTTGATTTAAAAGCTTCAGAAATCAATGGAGATTTTTCCCTTGACTGTAGTGCACTTAAAATCTGTATCATCAAAAGTGGTAAAATGTATGCAGCAAAGTTAGAGAGATACTATCTTCACAGGCAAGACCTGAAGGAGCAGAAATGTTATTTAATCTAATGTTCTACCTTTCAATGATCCAGAGTTAAGATGTATTTGATGGAAGTGTACCCAGCAGAAAGCCATATCTTCTGGATCTGAAAACATCAAAACATAGAGGTTTTGCCATGGCAATTAGTGAAGGCAATAATTTCAACTTCAAATTTGTCTAAATTAACATTCATCTACTAGGCAGTTCTTGGAGTGTTCTGAGAAGATCAGCAATTCTTCATCAGCAACGTCAAAATAATCTTTAAGAAATAAGCATTTATTTTAGAAATACAGATCCTAGTTCATAGACACATGAACAACGTATACACTTCAGACCTCCGGAAATAGAAGTTTCCAGCTTGTAAATATGCTACACTTCTTAGCTTAAGCAAAATGATGATTAAGTACAATCTATGGGTGCAAATACAATGTTTCCTATTAATAAATTAAATACCTGGCCCTTGAAGGTAAATGGTATCTCATATTCGTTAATAAAATGCTCTATTATCACTCCATTGCATGAAGATGATTTTTTGTAGTGAAGGGGTCAGAAGATCCAACATTCCAAAGGTGAAAGCCTTTCAAGCATTCAGATAAAGCATGTTCAACAAGCCTTCTAACACGATCACAAGACTATTTTCTTTCTATCCCTAACTTGTTTTGTTTATTATCTGAGCAGGTGTTTTATATCAATTAGAGGTTCTGTTGCAACCTTATCTCAGAGAGGTAAGCAAATAGAGCAAGTACACTATCAATTCATAGAGGATATTTTTTCTCTCTTAGAAGGACCATCTGGTAACTCAAAAGAAAATGTAGCTGAATGCTTCATACTTTTCTCTGAATAGAGTGACAGAATTAGTGCCACCCCTCTGGAAGTATTAGTGTTATATTAAGTGGGTTTTCTGTACCTTTGTTTCTTTTGTGGGTCTAGAAGAGCACTTTGACATTTCACCATATGCACAGTGTATTATGTATCAAGGAACCAGTGGATATTACTGAAGGGTTTTAGCTGGTTTTGTTTTTCAAAACGGAAGATAGTTTTGCTGATGCTGGTTTCTTTCGCAGAGGTTTACCAATATATTCTTTTATTCTCCTTTTGCCTTGGAACAAAACCTAAATTTCATATCTCAGTGCAAATTAATTCTTTGGCATCACTAGCCTAGAAAGCCCTTTGGGGCCAGCTGTTTACAGCAGTGCCATTTTACAAGCATTGCAATCATGGATATATGACTAGGTAAACTGATAAATGGTAGTAGCTGTAAGAAGATTGAATATTTTTTGCTCTTTACATGGCACATGTTTTGCACAAATATTGCCTCATCTTTCTTTGTTTCTACTCTTCATCATTACAGAACGGATTAATTAATTGATTGATTGATTGTGCCAATTCATAGCAATCTTTTTATTCATAGTGGACTGCACTGTCTTGCCAGGAGCAGCAAAACAGCACTCCATGCTTGGTACTCCATGTAGGATTCCTAGAATACCCCAGGACATCTTTGTGGGGTTTCTTTTGGGGCAGGTGCTTGAACAGCAAAATCACCAAAACCTTCTGGCTGGAAGGGACCTTGGGAGGACTTCTGGTCCCACCTCCTGCCTAAAGCAAGGTCAATACTGAATTCAGACCAGGTTGTTTAGGGCTTTGTCTAGTCTGCTCTTGAAAACTCCCAAGGATGGAGGTTCCCCAGCCACTCTGGAGATCTTGTTCCAACATGTAAGATGGCAGGACATGAACTTTATCCTCCGTGGAGGGATTCCACTGGAAATACATATTCATCTATTCAGACATCATTTGCTGGTTCTAGGAAATCCTCCTTTCCAGCAGACTAAGACCAGTAGCTTGCAGTGCTATGGTTCTTGATACTGAATTCTGCAGGGATGATGAGCTCCATCGTTAGAAATATACTGATTTTCTCTGATAATTCTCCATCCTTTCCTTACAGGATTTTTTTTTTTTTCCATACAGGCAATAGTATATATTTGCAAGATTATAGTTACACAACCTAAACAGTTTTTGTCCCTCCCCACAAAAATATATGGTCTCAGAATTTACTCAGAGTGGATCAGCTCTTCTCTGTGTCTCTGAAATACGTGTGTGTAGGACAAAAAATTAAGAATGCCACAGACTGAGTTTGAATGGATGTTATCATCTGTGCCTGACCATCCAGATGATATCGGTAACCTGAGTTTTTATTTTGTTACAGGTGGAATGCAATTCAGCTGGAGATTAGCTTGATTGGAGACAAAGTAGAAAATTAAGAACTTCAGGATCTGTTTCTCGAATCCTGATTCATTCCACATAACACTAGGAATTAACTGAGCAGTTTGACTGAATAACCTACACATCCTGATCTCCACCTATAGCCAATGGAAAGATATGAACACCAGTAGAAAATTATTTATGTAGGCTTAAAAATGACCTCTAGAAGGTAAGGGTGATTATTGTTCAAAACTGAGGACCCCTGTTAAGTCTGATGAATGAATGCTGCAGCTGAATCAGTTTATCCCTTTCACTGTTGAGTCAAAAGTTGTCTCCTATGATGCACCAGTGGTGATGTGAGCTGATAATGCATCATTATTCAGGAGAAAACTGCTTTTTGCAATGGAAGATATAACTCTTCAAGGAACTCAGCCTGTAAGCTCAGGCTAAAATTTCCTCAATACTATGTGCTCAGACAAAAAATACAGCTGGCTGATTTATTGGAACGAAATGTTTGGCGCCAGTTCAGTAAATAACATGCCAATTTTGTTTGAGCTGATCCAAAACAAAATATTTGTTTTGAATTTGTTCATGGAGAAAATTGTCAAAATTGAGTTTAGTCTGCAAGAGAAATCAAACAAAAATGATCAATTTATTTAGACTTCTGATTCAGCAAACCTTCAGCCTGGTTCTTGGAGCACTGTTCTGTTTTTCAGTTCTGTTGTAATCCCTCATCATTGTTACAAATCAGACCTGAGGCTCTACCTAGAAAATCTCAGGTTGTGTACACAGAAAAACAAGACTATGCGCAGCAGCCATATATGACCATGCGCCTGCTTCATCTACAGTACGGCTATGTGCCAGAAATAGCAACTGGATGTAGTTATCCAGGGGAGTGTTTCCATCAAAGACCATCCTTTCTCTGCTGTATTTCTCTGCCTCCTTTACAAAACAGCTTCCAACCTGTACGACAGAAGCAGGGGCTTAAAGGCAGCAGCTCTGTTTCACTTAAATCCATCTTTTTTTTCACCCAGAACATTGACATGTAGAATATATGTCAGAAGTCTTTTGCAATAAGCACTTGGTATATGTCATATATATTTGAAACTTTAGATCATCACAGATCTCAGCATCAGAACATCACCTCCCATATCAAGCCAAAAAGGCTCCTTCTTTCACGTTGTTGACAAAAATAAGCATAAGCAGTATGTATGTGTTTTTAAAGAACTGTGCACCCATTCCTTTCCCAGAAAATACATTAAAATCCAGCTAAACAAAACACTATAGTGAATAGCCAGTTCACTCACTGGAGAAAGGTGACAATATTATTAAATTGGTAAATAGAATAGAATGGAATAGAACAGCATATAATAGTTTATTCTATTGATGTCATTGTTGACATTTGTTTAATACTATGGGAAATCTCAGGAACATATTTAAACAACGATAAGGCAGAAATTCTCAAGGAAAAAAATTCCATATATGTCCTAATATCTGCTACCACCCCCAGCAGACAAACGAATAAAATAAAAATGGGTTTTACACACACATTCCATTTTGCAGCATTCCTCTCTGATGTTGTGTCCTTAATGGCCAAAACAATGCAAATTAATTTCTTATTCCTTTCCACAGCTAGAGAAGTATTAAGTAGTCGTCTTTATATTTCTCATAAATATATAAATTTCTCATGTTGAAATAGGCATTTAAAAGAGGAATACTCTGGATTTAACTGGGGAAAAAAAAATCTCATCCTTTGCAATAAAAAAAAAGGAAGGGGGTCTTGTATTAGAAGGCCCAACCTAGTAAAATCCCATTCTCTAACTATGATGCACTGCTTGTTTTCTGTATTGTGATCCTCCTGAAAATAGAAACTTTATGTTTAATTGATTTATTTGTAATGATTCTGGCTCAGGGAAGAGTCTCTTTGAAGCTGATTGATTACTGCAACAAGCTTAAGATTTCATACCACAACAACCCTTTTTGTACTAATAAACAGTGGGACAATAAAGCTCTGGGGCATGGTGTTTCCCTTCACATTAAAGTGAGGATTTGCAACATAAGTATGTGAGGGACATAGTTTATGTGCTCCCAAGAAGCAGACATAATGAACTATTTCTTTTAATGGCAGATTATCCCTGTTTCTATTTCCTGGAGTGAAGACCTCGCAAATTGATGTATCTGTCCTCTGAGGTTTTCAGAGAGGCATTATGGCATTTTAAAATATTAATATGAGAGTACATTTAGCTGAAAGTAGCTAGTCTGGTAGTCTCTTGTGGCTGCCATACAGGTCACCAGAGACCTCCTGTCTCTCAAGGCAAATGATTTACTCTAAGTGTATCATTAAGATATACTTTTTTTTGGAATTTATGATAGCGCTTTCGTACAAAGTTATACCTTTTCTATAAAAATTTAAGCATTTTTATGCTATTTTCTCCCTTCACTCACTGTTCCTTAAAAACCTGGTCAGTGTCACGGGCAAATTGAAAGTGCCACCCCCTGCACTGCAGTAGCGGGTCTGTGTTGAACACTGATTAGCTAGGACTGGATGTCACATCTTGTTATAACTTTACATAGCTGAAAAATTTCCTAGGAGATTTGAAAAGAACTGCAATTATTTCTCCAATGGAAAAAGAAGAAAGAAAAAAAGAAAGAAAAAGAAGAAAGAAAGGAAAGAAAGAAAGGAAAGAAAGAAAGGAAGGAAGGAAGGAAGGAAGGAAGGAAGGAAGGAAAGAAGGAAAGAAGGAAAGAAGGAAAGAAGGAAAGAAGGAAAGAAGGAAAGAAGGAAAGAAGGAAAGAAGGAAAGAGAAAGGAGAAAGATAAACGTAATAAATGTCTAGATGCAAGAAATGGAAAAATATTAATCAAAAACATAGATACCAACAGATCAGCTCAAGAAGTTTTCTATTGTGGAAAACCTAATAGTCAATATATGGTAATGTTTGTTTCACATTTTCTAGATGACAGATGATACCAAAGATGAATTTATGACCTTCAGAACTTCTAGAGGACTGTCATCGGCTCAGCTTAGTGTTATTAAAAAAAGTCAAGAAAGTAGACAGATCTCATTTCTATTTGCTGAAATTGCATGGGATTTTGTACTTTCACATTCATGTATACACACACACACACACACACACACACACACACACACACACATTGTCTTTTGCCTTTTCACAGGTGGCAAAGAGCGTGTGGTTCTTCCCACAGATCTGTTCTCTGGACATCACGGAGATAGTTAAGGAGGTGAAGTCTTCACAATGAGCTTGTTTTCTGGAGGCCAGCTAAAATCAGTGTTCACCTTCATCAGTGCAGGATCACGACCTGGAAGATTAGAGGAGCTAACTTAACCACTGGTCTTTATTTTCTGTCTTGAATTATTTAAGCCTAAACTGATCTAAAGCAAAGTAGCACTGTAATATATTAGCTGAAAGTGCAGTTTTTCTATATTTATAGTACCACATTTGAAGCATACCTGGCAGATTTCTCCTCCATTTCATTAGTTCTATTTTGGTTTAGTTACATACAGAAGGAGAGATATACAGAGTTTATACTTGAATTTGAGCAAGAAACTGAAGCCTCAGAAAGGGTGTAGTGAGTTCAGTGGTACAGCATAGTGCTTGCACATACAATGAATCTCCAAGAAAACCATCAAAACATCAATTAAATAATTTTTTTAAATCCCTCCATTTCTCGTGTAGTTTAAAACCATGTTCATAACCTGGGACAGACCCTAAAAATGTTGAGAAAGAGCACAGTCCCCTTAGCTTCAAGTGGTTTCTGTCAGCTGACATTTTGGTCCCAGGTATGTGTGTCACACTTTTACTGCCCACTTACTTAAGTGCTAGTATCCTCTTCAGCATGTGCAGTGGGGAGCAGCAGATGGGCCTGTGTTAAAGACAGAAGACCCTGGGGTGTCTGCATGCAGGAGAAATGCGTTCACGTGGCTTCATAGCAAGGCATTAGATAGCTGCCACCTGCTCCTTTGTACCACCACAAGGGCTAGCAATCCGCTGCAGAAGAGGATGGAGAGGCAAGTGGGGAATAGTTACAGCCAGCCATCCTAGATGATGCATTCCCTTTCCAAAGCTGTGGGATTTTAGATAGCTGTACAGTTAATGCCAAGTCAACATTCACTTCAAATCCCTTGAACCGCACTGGTGGAGCTCGCCACGGGCACAGCTGTGGCCGCACGCCCACCAGCGTTTCGGTACCGGAGGCAGAGGTGGCACAGTGCAAGCAGCCTTAGTCTCACAGAGGGGCAGCATGTGGAACCATGTGCTGGTTTCCCGCTGGTTCTCCCCAGCGTACAACCCACCTGTGCTTGGCTTCATGTGCTTTCTCATCTGTACATAAGGCAGATTGCATGGCCTTTCACATCTATAGAGGGAAACTGAATAAATTTTTAGAACTGTCTGTTTTGAGATCTAAAACAAGGTCAACGTTAATTTTAAGTTAATCTACAGTAAATTATTTCCTGTTTTCATCTTTACATTCATGTGTGTAAACAAGGAGATACAATTTATACACTTAAAATAATTGACCAGGGAATTTTTTTTTGTAATACTTTTAGCTATTAATTCTGATATGGTGTCAAAACTCTTATGAAAAAATAGAATAGTGTCTAAAAAATCATGTCCACAAATTGAAGAGGAAAATGAATAGATATTAAAAAATAGATTTTTGGCCCAAAATTTTAAATTTGTGAGATATTTCAATTTTTTAGAGAAATTGGTTGGTCTTTTTTGCTTTTAGTTTTACATTATTCTGACCCTTCTAGCTTTTCAAGAAACAAAGATTTTCCATTTTCTTAGTGACAAAACATATTAAAGAAATAAAAAACACTTCACAGAAATAGGGGGGGAGGGGAAGAGAAAGACAAGGAAAATAAAAGGTGCAAAAAACCTCAAAGAAAGGCTGGAATACTGAATAATGACCAAACCCAATTTATTCATACAGTCAAAATTATCACAAAAAATATCAGATAAAGCAAAAATAATGAACTATCTGAGCTTTACAGAATGATTTGCCAGCTTTCTAATTTTTGAGCAATTCCATTGATACAAAAGTATTTCAGATAGCTAAATAATATTTCAGACAAGTGTGATTTATAACGGCCTTTAGAGGAACTGTAAGAGACAGAGTATTTAATTTCTCAGATTGTTTTATACTTAATTTCATTTGCCTAGACACATCTGTATTTCTGTGTTAATTCAAATGGTTGGAATAGACCAGCAAGGACTGTAAGTGTAATAGGAAGTCCTGAATAATACAGACAGCCCTACCCTTTCATTTACCTTTGTTCAGTTGTTTGTCAGAAACATTTCAGAGAATGGTATTATTAAATACTTTAACTAGCTAAGTATACTTCCATTTTCTATAGCTAAAGAATCCACATCATCACAAGTGTAACGACTACTCCTGTGATTCTTTTCTTCCAGTTTTCATGTACATTTTTTTGGCAGGTTTTTTGATTATGGAAAGAAACGGTCTGTTCCAAATTTGGCTAATGGCATATATACGTTTTATACATAAGTATATAAAACCTGATGATCTTGTTACTGAACAGCAAATCACAAGGAGGTTCTGGTAGCAAACATTCGTCTATGTCAACTGTGAATACAAATAACCGTGTTTAATTCCACATTTAAATTGGGGAAAGAAGAGGATATCTTAAGCAGTCTCCTTAAATATGATATGGGAAAAAGTAACAGTGACAGCTCCTGCAATGATAAGTGTGAGTGCTCCACTTACAGAACAGATAATACAGGGATCTTGTCAACTGTAGCATGTGGGACAGCAGCATCAGTGCACATCCAGCCTCTTCTTGGTATAGTGAGGGAGCACTTTTATCTTCCCCTATCTGTTGAGTGTGATATTGAAGGGATTTTTATCAACAATCAGTTCCAATAAGTTAAGCACTTTACTTTCCTAAAAAATAATCTTAAATGCACCTTTAAATTTAACTTTAGCCAGAAGGTTGAACGCTAACCTTTAAAAAGGAAAAGTAAATACGAGAGCAATGAGAATTAAAGGGACTCTTAAAACTTCTTTTTGTTGTTTATTCTCCTCATATTTCCTAAATACTAGCAATAAAAGTAGTTATGTCTGAGGATAGTGGTCTTTTCTTAAGGACTATATTTGATATTCAAGAAGAAAAAGCAAACCATTTTTTATTCACTTATAATGGAAACTGTGCCTGTGTACATATCAAAACCATTTGGTCTTCATTAAATCCTTATCAGTTGCTATTGTTTATCAAAGGAATGGAGATGTTCAATACCTTTAAAAATCTGCCCCTTCAACATCAGTCCTATCTTGCATCTGCCCATGCAGGTCTGCTACCAGTTTAGTCCAAAAATGATGGTGCTGTTGCAGGACTGGGGGCTGCTTGTGCCATTTCTCAGGTGGAGCAGTCAGCTACTTCTGGGAGCTCTGCATATCCACCTAAGAGCTACACCTGGTCCTTAGATGAGATCAGTCAAGTCTTTACTTATAGGCTAGGGGTTTTATAATGGAAATATTGTATGTTTGACAAGTCATCTTTAGTTCAAACATACATTACTTGTTAGTACTCCCTCAGTAAAAGAATAATTCCCTCTATTGGAATAGTAAGTGTGTAAAGCTCCAGAGCTTTCAATATTCAAGAGGTCAGCGTCAGGGCTGGATTCATCACCCAGTTTCAGTTATCTTAAACTGATATAACCAGTAAAAAATATCTGTTTGTTCTCTTTGATGGCCAATGGGGAGACTCAAGGATCCAAAGGGCAATCTATCCAGGTATCTTTGACACTGATGTTATGAAAGATGAACCTCTGTCCAGGCATACCGATTTCTATGGTGACTGTTGAAGAAAGCTGGAGAACTACCTTATATCAACTTGCACCAACTAAAGTTAGGTAGGATGAAGCTCAGTCTTGCTATCATAATGATGTCTTTTGACCTTAAACCTCTGCAGGTGGACTTTTGCCAGTATGTTTCAGTTGCCAGTTTTACCTTCCTTAGAGAAAATCCCTGCAGAATATAGGTCAACGCTCCATGTTGAAATGAGACTCCCATTAACTTCAACAGAGAAGAATATGACTGTATATGTTTTACTTGTGCAATAATCAACAGCGGATTTTTTTAAAATACGTATTTAAACTTCCCTTAATGATAAGGAGATACTAAATACATGGCCCATGAGACACATATGTACCTATTTCCAAAGTTATAGCTGGCCCTGGAAATTAATTTTCAAGCCTTGAGTCTATCATTTCAAATATATCAATCAAAATCTGCTCTAGATTTAGTTGTGGTCAGTGCAATCACTCTTATTTTGCACCAAGGCATGACAGAAGAATCAGTTAATCTCACTGTTATATGCCTGCATATTCTCACATCGTGCAAAATGGAATTTCCCAACACAGCTACCTACAGTTTTTTCTTACTTATAACAAAAGCGCTTTTCTCATTATATATCTAAAATTAATTTTTAATATTATGAGATAGTGAAAATTGTGATATGGGTGTATTGAATATAGGATCCGTCGCACCTATGCTCTTGACATGCAAATTGTCTGAGAGGGACATAAGTCATTTTTAATAAATGTGGGGAAAAGGTCTGAGGTGAAATGAGGTTGGTGGTCAGGGCTCAGATTCTAATAAGATAAATTAAGGCTACTCACTCAGCTAACACTTGGTGCAGTTGTCAGCAGTCTTGGTTTTAAAAAGAAAAGAAGATCGAAGAAAAGATTTAAAGATGAATGAGCTATGTAGGCTAAAATACCCTCTCCTTTCAGTAGACAGTGATTCTGTAGGGTCAAAGTTGAGGAGTGATGGGAAGAGTATTAAGAAATCTAGCAATTTAGAATGGGGATATATTCTCACAGGCATTAATTACATCTTCAGAAGGCATAAATTTGGATTCAAAAGGCCTACTTTTTCTGGACATTAGAAGATAATCTGGCCTGATCCTTGAACCTAACTCTGGATTTTCAAGTTTCCAAATTTCTGTAGACAGCAATTATCTTGTACAGTCCTGTAACCCATTCTCATGCAGACGTCCACATCGCTTCAGAGAGTTACATACATGAAAGGACCATAGAACAGGGCCTTTAATTTTCAGATAGCATATTTGATAAATTATACAGCTGAATTCATACTGTTAATTCTCTACAGTGATATTTATAGAGTAGCTGGTATAACATACATAGAGCACTGTAAATAGGTCAGGTTTTATTGTTTATTTTAACAAATGGATAGGGTTGCATTAGCATTGGGGAAAATGTATAAATATTGATTTGAAAACCTGGCGTGCACAATAAAAGAGCAACCCTTGTAACCCTTTTAGAGAAACCCAGCCATAAATAAAGTTCATCTCCATTTTTTCAACAAAACAATTAATACATAATTCATCCCAAAAATATTATCATCCCTGTTGTTACCAATAGCAACTGAAGTATCCTAACAGTGCTAACACTACCCTGTGAAGATTATATTTATTTGTATATCTGAAGAAGGGATGTAATGGTATATACTGCAACAACATTTTATTTGTGGTGGAATATATAAGGGTGACTTTTAATAGTTCTGTCTGGGCTGAGTGCTAAAGGATGCAGCTGACAAATGTTTGTATTATTCTGACCATGGTGAAAACAAAATCAATAAATGCATTTTTGGAACTAAGGAAACAGTTATGTATCGTCTTAGGTCATGTCTTGTTCATTTACTTTATATCTTCCTGTATGCAGAAAGCTCTGTCCAAGAATATTAATGGTATACAGCTGTATATAATTAAAGCCTTTTTTTCATTAAGTAAACTTTGTTTAAGTAGGATATTAACTAGTTGACTACAGCACATTTATATTCACAATGAACAAAACTATCCAAAAGTTTAGGAGATTAATTTCATTTTGGATGGACACCAGACATTATCTAAACCTTCTGCTCTGGGAATTGGGTTTGAAATCTCACAAGTAAGGCTTTTAGTTATATTACCAGTACTGTCCTGCTCTACCAGGACTAAATGCAAGTAAAAGATAGCTAACACCTCATTGCACACTGTGGAAAAAGAGGAAGAATACAGGGAATGTTATTCAAAGCTCCTTCCCAGCCATGAGTAGCAAATTGTTTAGATGGGTTTCAGGTACCTGACGTATCACAGCCCAGGGGAGAATAACAAAGAGAGCAGCAACCACATTTAGTAAATCTTCATCCACATATGGATGGCAGTATGTGTTGGTTGGAAGACAAGAAGCCAACAGAGAGATACTAAAAGATAAATATTAGATACAGATAGGGTCAAAGCAAAACTTTGTAATGATTGGATGTCCTAGCATCATTTCACATAATTCAACATTTTGATTGATAACATTTTTAAAATAGTAAATTGTGATGCAAAAAGCTGCTACTAAAGTTTGAAAAGGAAAAATTTCTTCACTGAAATGCTGTTTTGTTTTAGCAAAAGATATTTGGGAATAGTTCTTTAACAAAGCCTTCTTGGCTTTGTTGAAGCTTCAATACATGACTGCATTTTATGTTCCGCTTATTTTATAACTAAAAGTTCAACTTCAGACCAAGTAAATCAGAATTTGCTTTTCAGCTATCACAAAACAGATGAGAACAACATTTGCTACCCAGTGAACCTCAAAGTGTCAAACTGGGAATAATAGGAGGTTTTTCATCTCTGCATTCACCAAACTCTAAAAAAACTGTATGCTCTGTTTTAATGGATCCTTGTAATACTTTCATACCATACACAGAAACAGAAGGACATGTCAAAAGGACAGATGATTCCCTCAGGAAAAGCTTTACATTTAATAAAACAAGTACCATTTTGACATTTTTAGGGTGAGGAGATATTAGCACACTTCTATGCAAGCACATATTGATAATCTCACATTCTGGATTGTTAACTAAAGAAGAAGTAACAATTAAGTGTGTTAAGAACAGAATGTGATGAAGTTACAGCTTTAGATTAAATCTTTTAAAAGTTCAGCATAACCCCATGATTGAAGTGTTGAAATATTGACACAGAAATATACAATAATGTTTGGAACTGAATCTTGACTGTATCCTTTTCAGCTTATACCTTGAGAAAATATCCTTAAAAATAGTAAATATTTTAAAATGTAGTTGGACTGCAATCCGTTTCATTTGTTTAGAAATATAAACATTAGATTTGGCTTGACTTTATGGAGATCTACAAACCTTAAGACTGAAGAAGAATTGAACAAGAATACTGTTTCTGTATAACAAACCGTGTGAATATCTGAAATATAGTTGTCTGGAATCTGAGATAATTCCAAGCCTACGGTAATAAAAACTTTTCAGTGACACATGAGATTTTATTTTAAATTAGTTTATTTTTTCTTATCTCTAATACTTGAACTTGAGTAGTTTGCAGCGTAAAAATAAATAGTGCAATTTCCGGCATATGTATCCCATATCCTAAATAATGATTAAAAAAAAAATCCTGAAAGTTCTACTCTTATTCATGAAATAACTTAATTTTTTGAGCTATTTTTAAACAGAACACTGAACAGAATATGTAAACCAAATACATTTGTACCTAAGACATGATGCAAGTTATGGAACTAGCTATTCATGCCTTGAAAATCACCTCTAGAGCAGGATGAGGTTGCTTGCTTTTAGCCTATGAGGAAATGAATAATAAATAAAAATCTTTTTGAAACATGGGATAGTTTCTTTTTATGCATAAACAAAGGCTGAAGAATTTCTCCTAAGATTACTTTACTTCCGAGAAGAATGAAATGAATTAAGAGGGAACTGAAAATAGATATAAAAAACAAAATTGTGTTTCAGTCTTAAAAATTTTTATGTGTCTATAAAATCCTTGACAAAATGGAGTATTTGATTCAAGATGAATGAATTTCAAGAGTTTGAAAGATTCATTGTTTCTGAAGTATCTAAAGAAGACTCCTCCTAGACAGGAGAGCTTTTCTCAGAGAGATACCTGAACTCTCATCACATCATCTGCTGCTTGTTTTTGGAAGAGTTCCTGTGGTCATATTTCCAAAGGAGAGCTATATAAGTAAAAAACAATATCATTCTTCTCACCACTAGATGGTCTTTCCTCTAAAAAGCACTCTGTTCATTACCAGTACAATTCTCCCTCTCTTTTTAAATTCCTTTTAAAAAAATATTTCTACCTTCCATTAAAACAATATAATTCTCCCTGTGGTGCTGTACTTACAGTCTTCTGACCTATGCTGCCTAAATGGTGATATGAGAGACAAACAGCTTTAAAAACAGTATTTCTTCCCTACCAGAACAGGAGTTATCTCTGAGATCCTTCTGAATCCTCATATCTAGAGCAGTTCAGTAACTTCATATTCTCTGTCCTTGTTGTGGTGGTATAGGGGTAACTTCAATGCTCCAAAAGAGCCCAGTTCAGGCAACCTGATCCCCTAGACAAAGTATGAAACATGTGCTTTCCATCAAAGCTTTAATTTTGCAGTCATGCACCATGATTTTTCCTTTTCTTGAAGCAGTGACTGGATAGTCCCCTTCTCCTTGAGAAAGGCACAGAAGTATGATTCCTCTGTCCCCATTACAGAAACTGTCACTGGATTACCCTCTAGGAGAAATTTCAGAGTACTGCATTTACCTTCCCATGAACTTTTTATTTCCCTGGAAGTTCACTGGATTTTTAGTACCTAAATTTTTAGGAAGAAGTCAGATATTCAGAATTGCTTTCTCTTCCTTGCAGGACTGCCATACTGAACACATATCTCCAAAATGTCCTCCAAGTCATTATTGGTCTTCTGTATTTGAGTTATATGCACAGTTTGCAACAGGAAAAAAATGATCCTCTCCCTGTTTTGATAACAGATATATTAAGTTAAAATTCAGCCTAGAAGCAAAAGGATAAAATTGAGAAAACATATAATTAAAACAAAGAGATATTCTCAAGATGCAAGGTCTGTCAGATATGTAAAAGACTCTCTCTAGTGATGTGATGGAATGATTTGAATAATTTAAAACTGATCTTGAGGGAACATAGGAAGATTATATCATGGAGAACGATACAAAGAGATAGTTAAATGACATTATAGGTCTTCCCATCTCAAATTTCTCTTTGTTTAATTGGCCAATTCTTATTCAGCCATTTCTGTGAGAGTTTTGCATGATTAAGGTCAAAATTTAGCCCCATAGTTCATCCTGGTCATTCACAATGACAACATGACACCGTTAACCATTATATAGGCAGTTTCTATTAATCCATTTTGATGGACATGAAACAAAAAAAGTAACTTAACCTGTAATCTTAAGTTAAAACTTGAACTGAAAGTTAGCTGGAAATTTTCGGAAGAAAATATTTCTGATCCAGCACACGGCAGAGTCAGAACTAAATGTGAATACTGTAATAACTGTGAATCCAATTATTATTAGATGCCAGCTTTTCAGGTGCAATGAAATCTCATAGTACGATTTGACTTAAATTGTTGAAATTTTTACAAGCAAATGATTTGTGTGTGTGTGTGCAGTTCTCATATTACAATCAGTAATAACAGCTATTTTTAATGCGACTGCATTTATCTATGTCAATATGTATGGGATTTTTGTCAATAATCTAGCTTCTCACAAACAGGAAATAGAAATAAACTAACCAAAAAAATCCTGAAGCTACAATGGTTAAAAATATCACATTAAAACATTGAACATTAAGGAATATTAATATAGTTGCTTACAAATATTAATCTAGTTGCTTTAGGGTTCCAGTTCATTCCCATTCTTTTTAACAGAGGGCAGAAGACATATTTAAATACTAAGCTTCTTCCTCAAACCATGACTTGAATTGGGTTTTAAGCAACAGATGGTTCTAGTACCATCTGAAATCTGTGTTATCTAATACCCAGATCCCCTATATGAGGACAATTAATACAGATTTATGTTATTATTCATATAAAATTCTTATATATGTGCTATAATATAGGTATCACATAAAAGAATGTATGTACTTTTACAGATGGATTCTATTTTTAATATTTTTAATCTCTGAACAGTTTCTAAATTTTCACTGACTGTGTTCTTTCATAATTGAAAAGTTCCTAAAGATTTAGACTGTCACCTTCAATCTTCCTTTCAGAAGCATTACCATCATAACTTAAGATAACATTTCCTCAGTGATTTTCTCTAGCAGGAGCCTATGTGCATGTCAAATCAAGTATGTCAAAGGAGGTTTCCATAGGATAAATTTCAGTGGTTTTCAGCTTCTTAAAAAGGGTGCTCATACAGACTTTGCTTTTACTAATGCACTTCAATAACAAAAACAGAGATATGGCCATAAAAATCTTCTATATGTTTCACAAAACGTAAACTAGAGGATTGAATACTATTTCCTTCATCTACTGGGAATAAACAGAAAAGACTAGTGGGTGCAATGACTATATGCTGATTTAGAAAACAACAGTAATAGCTTGCATGCATAAAAATCTGCATAAATAAAAAAATAAATAGCAAAAGAGTGGATGGCAGAATCTGGAAGACAAGGAAGTTATTGCTGCTTTAGGGAAGACTTGGATGACTACATTAATTCAGTCCTGCTGCAGCCAAAGTCAACGGGAGTTTCACCATTGACTTTCAGACCGATTTCCAAATTACCCTGCAGCCTAAAAACATAAAAGAAAATGGAAATGGGTTAATGAGACAAATACAAATCAATAAATTTAAAAAGCAATTCCAAAGTTTAGCATAAACCATTTTAATTTCAACTGAAACTCTAACGTTGTTAAGGTATACCTCCAAGCAGGAAAACCTTTTTCACATTTTACAGCAAACCCTTACATTGCAAGGAGAGCAACGCAGACGCCGTTCCCTTATGCATTCCTGATGCTTTGCTGTACTCCACTGAAAGCATCTTAGACTGGGTTTCCTAAATCATGACTATTGCATGTAGGAGTCAATATGCCACAAAGCCTCACTTCATATTCTGAAACACAATTTAAAATTATCATAAACTGAAAATGAGTAGTATATACTTGCAAGTGTTGAGAAACAGTAGTGAAAAAGTATCACCTGAAGGGTCTTATGTATATGTAGTAAGTTAAATGTATGATGGGGGAAGAACCTTCCCAGCTGTTCCTGTTTCACAATGTGAATATTGAATAATCTGACTCTTCTCTGTTTGGGTCATGAAGTTTGAATAATTAAACAATAGGTCATCTGAGCTCTGTTGTGTCATCAACTAATTACTACATTTATGTTTGTCAATAGCAAACCCGCAGTAGTATTTTAAATTCCATTTATTGTGCTTTAGCTTAATGCTTACTGTTACTTTTCCTCCACATTTTTTCCCGTCATGAAAATTAACCCACAATATATCTTTCTGGAAAGAAAATAAACAGCTCCCTTGCCAAGCCTTTCATTACACTGCTTCTTTCCATCATGAATTGTGATCTAACACTAGCCTAGTAAAAAGCCAGGGCCTTTGAAGTGTTGTGCTAATTTGATTAATACATAGTTACATCCTGTTATGATGCACTTTGCCTTATGCATTTTAAATGGAAAATGCAGAGTGGATTACATTTGTGTTAAAAACACAGTGTACTAAATGAACAGCATTGAAAGTGGGCTATAATAACAAGCACTGCAACCACTTTAAACGTGTAAAAGGTTATTGCTTGCAGGTTAATGATAATTGTACCAAAACACATGTTTTTATAACAATTAAGAGGTCAATATAAATACTAGTGAGATTCATACAGCTGCCGTGGAAAATACCTGATTTAAATTCCTTGAATAAAACAAAACAAAATATTCAAAAGAATCCTCTGAATCAGTGTCCTACTCAACCCCACAAGTACTTTGGGGTTTGAAGTCACTTCTAACTCAGCTTCCATGCAACCCAAAAAGAATTTAACGTGCCTTTCCCTTCTGTTTAAATGAAGAGTTAAATTCAACTTCTGTGCTGGTAGTACATATAAGGTTTCCTATGCCTGGCAGGAGGCACTATTACATTTAGAAATATTTTGGGTTGTTTTTTTCCCTTATCTTTTTAAAAATAAAATACTTTTTTTATCATAATACCTTGAGATACCAATAATCACTGCAGAATAAGAAATATATCACCAAACTCCTTTATGTTTCAAGTCTACTGTAAGCAAAAGATGTATCAACATCAAACTTTGTGCTTTAAGTGTGCACCAGTATGCTTTAAATAGTTACACCATTAAATAGTTGCATAACTATTGCACCTACTAAATTTGCTAACAATACAGTACAGTAAAATTGTTTCCGTAGACTTGAGTAAGCACACAGGCCTTTTATGTACTTGTGCTAAAACAGATACATTATCACACTATGAATGATGACTCCAAAACCAAAATATACACTTAAAAATTACAAATATTGACTATGATTTGCACAGGAACAGCACACATTGTATTTCACTTTTTACAGCTCTGCTTGAGTGCAGAAAGGTGCCATTCTATTAACTCATCATGTTTTCATATCTCTCAGTCTTTAGTGTCATTATATTTCTAGCTTGCTTGTTCTTAGAAGCTTACCTGACACCTCTCTTTTTTGATTTTAGGTGAAAAAAGACGTATTGTGGAATGTAGCATCATATTATTGAAGGAGAAGTGAAGCAAAGGACAAAGAATTAGGTTAAAAAGCATCAAATCACTAAACGGAACAATAAAGCATGGGGTCTATTTCTGCCTATTGCATGGATTTGTTGCCAAATTCAAGGTGGCAGACACTTGTTATTCCATCTACCTCCCTCCAGGGAGAGACAGCATGTCTGCATTTGTTTCTAATTTATTTTTAAACAGCTTAATTAATGTTTCTTACCTATTCATTTGCAAAACTATAGTCATAGGTATTATTTTCATTTATATTCCTGAAATTAAGTTTAATTGCTTTCTTCCCTCAGTACAGACATCTCAGTTCTGCTTTTATATTTTTCATTAAATAATGCATTCCAAACTTTTTTCATAAAGTTTTCATATGTTTGCAGTTTACTTATAGGTCATCCTCTCTCTTTTGCTAGCCAATAATTATAATTTATATACCTAATCTCAGACAACATCTTCACCATCATGTTTTAAATCTTTTTCTAAATTTTCTACTTTTTTCAGTATTTCCTAGTAACATATCATGCAATGGTAATGGAAACCATCTATGGAGTTGACCAAGGGCATACTTTAAAAAATTTGTATAATTCCAATAATTTATATCAGGCCACTGTAATCTGATCAGACTGCAACACCTGCAGTAAAAGTGCAACGAAGTCAGCTGCAAGATCTTTCCCTTGGCCTACATGGGCTTTTGGATCAGAATTGCCTAGTCCTATTATCTCCCTCCCTGGCATTTACAGTACAACACTGCACTGACAGTACAGGGAAGGAAAAAAACTCACCTATCTTCTGAAAAATTTTTGATCCAGTTCTACACCAAGAAACTGAAATTTGCCCTTTTTTCTGGTTCTTCTTGTCATACTACGTTGCAAACTTATAAATTATGTAATGTTCTTGTATAAATGCTTTTGAGCATTTCTCCTCAGGGTTCCTTTGTTCACAAATGTTTGTATCAATACTTCTGACGTTTATTCACAAAATTTCTTATCAATTTTCTGATTAATATATTGGCCTGCTCTGTACAATCCTTGATATTCGCATGTTTAAACATAGCTACTCCTTCAAATATGGTCAAGTTTTAACCTGTGCATTTGCATGTATATGGTTCTATACTTTCTAAGGTTTTAAGAATAAGCTAAATCTGTCTTTCTAGTATACATCATAGTTATGCTGGCATCACAGTTAAGTCTTTATTTCATCATCGTTTAATAGCATCACCTAAAGCTAATAACGCTTACTGAAAATAAGTGTCTCTGTCTCAGATGCTAGCCCTTAACAACTAATTTTAAAGAGTAATACTCAGTGGAGGCTCTGTTTCACAGTTTGAATGAATAGCACACTTTTATAATAGATTAATATAGCATAAATTGTTGTAAGCCAGAACCAATGCACTTTAGAATTTAACTGAGATTTTAATTTTTCATAAGATCTTTGAAAGTGATTTCAAGCAAGTCATTAAGCATAATCATTCTGAATAGATTAATTGCATTTTTAACTGTGATTATCACCAGCAGAGAAATCTGATCAGCAAAAGTTTATTCTTTTATATAGTCAAATCTTTATAATAGGGTTTTAGCTTACCAAAAGTCACACTGATTTCTGACATCGAACCAGAGAAGATAATGAGCTGAGTGTGACCAATAACCTGAGAAAAGGTTCTTCTCCTTATACCCTCCCATTCTGTCTCCAAAGAAGATTCAGAATATGGCTGAAGAAATAGAGCTGGACTTGGAAACCACCAAGAGTATTCCAAAACAGTCATTGATAACCTTGATAATACGAATTAAAGGAGGATGACACCTTGCTGGTCAATGAA
The DNA here is from genome assembly GCF_000699105.1 of Pygoscelis adeliae. Taxonomy (NCBI): domain Eukaryota; kingdom Metazoa; phylum Chordata; class Aves; order Sphenisciformes; family Spheniscidae; genus Pygoscelis; species Pygoscelis adeliae. The sequence goes on from NW_008825080.1 coordinate 3,971,625, forward strand.
ATCTCTTGGACAGTGACCCCCTTCCACCTGAAAACTGTGAGTATTCACCCAGGAAACACTAGGTGTATTCTTTATTATTTGCATTATAAGTCTAAATAGAACATCAATCTTATTTTAAAGACACTTGGAAGCCCACACAGAGTAGTACAATAATATTTCTTGGCCTCTGCTCACATTCACTACATGAGTCCCATCACAGTTTTCCATTTTCCTCAGGTTCTGAAAGCCTTGCAAACCAGGTGGGTCACAATATTTTGTGCATCATCAGAGAACAGATGTGATTGCAGTTGCTTACATCTCAGAATTTCCCAAACTAAATCTTTTAAGAACTAGTGACTTGCCTCTGCAGCATTTCATGAGGGAATTCTTTTTCAAGAAAAATAAGAAATTCATTCTGAGACCAAACACAACTTGCTGTAACTAGATAAGATCTCAAAGGCAAGTTAATAATCCTTCATAATCAAACACAGTGTGATCCTTCTATAATGGAACTTCTATTCAGAACTATTGAAATAAAATATAAACAGTTCATAAATGCATTACACTCATTAAAGATTTATAGGCTCAACCAGATCTGTCACCATACTCTATATATATATATATATATATATATGTATATACACATATCTGAAGAGAAACTAAAACAAACCTTCATAGATTAACGTTTGCATATCTGATATGTCTGATGCATGGCCTGTTTTGTCTGTAATTGAATTAGACCCTATTGCTTACGAAATAGAGAGATTCTTGCATCCACTTTGAGTTGTGCTGCTTCAGTAAAGCTCTCCAGAGGTGTTGCAAAGGTGCAAAATAGAGGTCTTGCCTGTTTGCTCATTGGTTTGGGTTGACAGTGGCCTATGTGAAATGCTCAGTACCAAATAACACCGCTATCTATGACTTCCAATGGAAAGCATTAGAAAGGTAGGCATGAAAATGAAAGGATTTTCAAACCTATGCAAGGAAAGGGACATTCTTAATTTTTTAAGAGGTATATGAGCTATAAGTGAATGTGAAAATTGGTACTGAACATTTTCTTATTAGTTAAAAAGATGGGTAAATACTGAATGTTTTTTTATTCCTGTCACTGTAAGTACAAGCTTAATTATAGTTATAACTGGCATTGGTAACAGGGAGAGTATAAAAGAACGATGAACCAATCCTTCCTCTTGGTTATTTTCTAAAGAAACTTTGAACAAGAAATAGTGTGTACCTCTTGGCCCTCCAATTCTTCGTTATCCTCTAGCAATAGTGTTCTGCAGAGGTCTACCGGACTAAGAGTATACTCCCAATGCTGTTTTCTTCTATCTCTGTTATGTGGAACCAGAAAAGGAAACATAACCCTACTTCTGAAGTACCTCAGCGTTCAGCTAAGCTATTCAGGGAGAACACCATGACATAGGATTTAAAAACAAATGAATAAAATTTTGGGGCTCGGTCACATGTTCTTGGTGCCTGCATTTCTCAGCTTGGTTCAAATAGCAAAACATGCACGATCTGGATCCTTACATTTTACAGATGAATATTTGTAAAGCATTAGACACACTCTGTTTACTTACATATCACAATAAATATAGGAAAGCTTTACACTGAAAGTAAATTCAAATACAGGGTCTTAATAATCAAATGTTTTAAATCACTTTGATTAATCACTAGAATATATTAAAAGATATGGTTTCAGCATATTTTGCACAGAAAATGTCTTTTAGTCAAACCCTAATTTCTCTCTTTGTATCTGGTCCATGTGTAATTCATGAACGTTTAAACATTATGAGATTATAGATAGCTAAGCTGACATTTTTACTTTCACTTAGCAGCCTGAATAATTGGTACACTCCAAACATTTTAAATACTAAAGTAATCATTGTTTTGAATTCATCTTGTGATGTCATAGCAGCTGACGATTGACACAATAAATTTCAAGAATATGAAAGCTTGAAAAGAGTGTTAGAAATATTTCTTATTTCTAATACATAACAATTAAATGATCTATAACTGGCAGTATATTCTGATGTTATCTTTAATGAAATGCTCTTTAAATGTATGATGTATTGTTATTGGTTTTCCACTTCTGGGCAAGAAGAGAATTCATTACATTTTTTAGTGTGTTTTCCTCAAAGTCAGAAAGAAATATATAGATAAAAATATCAAATCTATTTAATATCTTAAATAAAAGTGGAAGTTCAGTGATGAAAATTAAAAATTTGACTTTCAGTGTAGGAAACTCCAAGAACTGTGTTGTCTCCTCCTCCTCAGGAGTTGCTCCGGAAGCCAGTCACAACCAAGTAACAAACCACTACAGCCTGTATCAACTATAATTAAACATTGGAGCTAGCTGTAAACTACATCAAACCCCAGCTGGCAACTGATTTCCTAGGAGAGGCTGGGGGACCTGTAGCCCCGCAACAACCAGTGCATGGTACAGATCCTGGCTGCAGATCAGAAAAGTCGATGTGGCCTTGCAGCCTTCCTTAAAGACTTAGATCAGATCTGTCCCAAGCTACGCAGTTTCTGGAATAAAAGCCCATGATTTGGAGTACTGCAAATCATGTAATTTTTGAAGAGCAAAAGTTGAGTGTTGCCCTTGGTGCTTCCTAAATAACGTGGGAAATGCTGTTGTCAGAAGGACATCAGCAAGATAAGAATTATGGCAAAGGTAATTTTTTGACTTAATTAAGTAACCCTTCAAGATCTGATGTTTTTATTTATATCCCATAAAAAGGTACACATTTCAGTGTAAAGCTAGCGACTACAGAGATGAGCACAGAGACGGTTTCTGTAACATTACATTTCTATGGCACCTATCCTTATTTTATCTTCATTATCTCATTTAATAATAATAAGAGAAAAAATGTTGCATTTATCACAGTGCTTGCCAAGATGCACAATCCTGCAGAATATACAGTAATACTTCCAAAAACATCACCATGTAGATGATAGTATGTATGGTCTTTGGGCACATATGCAATTCAGTTTTACCCAGAGATTATGCTGCCCTCCATAGGCAACGAGATATGTACTGAGTACCAACACAGTGGGATGGGAGGACAGAAGTCCCATTGTCCTTCTCAATAAATCTTTAATTATATTAGGGAAAAGACAGTAGCTTAAAAAAGAAAGACTGAGAGAGGTTGCTTTCCCCAGCCATACAACCACATAGAGGCATGGATTGTATGCAAAAGCAGTAATTAAGACACTTCTTTTGGACTGAGTCCCATCTGCTGTTCCAGCTCAGTGATCTCTCCTGTTGGTCATTTAGGTGAATCTCAGAAACAGCAATGGGGAGAGGTTTTGTTTGGCTTGGGGGTTTTTTGGAAGGAAGGCAGAAATGAGGATGGACTGCTTTGACTTAGTAGTCTTTCCCCAAAAAAGGGTCGATAGCTCATAAAGCCTCAGAAGATTTCTCTTCCACCTCCAAACTCAGATACCTTCTTGATCTTTCTATTGACAGTTCATGTGTCCTCCCTGGCTTTTGTGGATTTGTATACTACAAAAAAAAAAGCAGGAATTCTATACAGTTACAAAGAATCTAAAAAGTAAGTGGTGAAATATTTAGGATTGCAATGTCAAAAACCTTCTTAACGGAATGCAACTAGCATACCATTGACAGTACATAAGCAGCAATGGTAAAAGCTGATCAGATCTAATAATTGTTTCAGGATAAACCTGTGTGAGCAACAGAACATACATTAATATGAAATTTTATTTACATTACAGTAGCACCAAACATTCGCAAGGAAGACTGGCACACTATTGTTTTGGACACACCATGATCACTGATAACAGAAAGCATTTTCTTGGTAAATAGCATGTTCCACCTCAGAGGAAATATCCTTTACTTATTAATTTATAGCATAAGTAAGGATGAAGCTGAATCAATCAGTTAAGCTTTTGAAGCTGTATTACAGTAAATAATGTAATTGTTGATTATGCCATGTTCACAGCCTAGATTTTAAGCTGAAAAAACTAAGGTTGGTATTCCTTATATCCAAGTCTACCTGTCCAAATGTGAGGCGCCTCTAGCTGTCTAACACCCTTGGCAGTGAATGGGAAAAAGACACCTTCACAGAGCAATTCAATCTATCCTAGGACAGGTGGGATAAATCTTGCTAGGGATCTCTCTCTCTCTCTTTATTAACCTAGACAACTAGCTTTGGTGGAAAAGGTTTTCCTTTTCATGTTGTATCAACAGCACATGCAAATGCATTGCATTTTTTGAGCTTCACTTATTCAAATATGGTGTTAGCCATATTTTGGCCACATGTTGGCCAAAAGTCTGTTATTTAACTTGTTACCCAGATGAGGAAAAGTTAGATACAAAAAGAGAGGAATTCAATGTCTGAAAAATTAATTATTGTCCATGTTCACAACAAATACTTGCCAAATGGACAGGTGTATATCTTACTACAAAAGCTCCGCAAGTGTAGTGTAAAGCTCAGGCTTTAAAACTTAGTGGCTGTAGTAGTGAAAGGTAAAGATGCCAGAACAATTGAATGAGATATGGTAAATATTCATGCCCACAGAGAGACTTCAAGGAAGTAAATCTAAGTTTATTTTGCTGAAGGAATTTTCTCCGAGACATCTGGTTGGTTGACATCTCAAATAATAAGTGTTGTTTACACAGTGCACATAAAACACAAGAACCTGGAAGTATAAACTTTTCACAGAAATTCCTTAAACTACCAATGAAATGAGAAGTATAATACTGAAATGTATTTTCAGAATTCTTTTAGTCTACCTAAAAGGATTGCAATGAGGTTTTCTCTTCATATGCAGCTATCCGGTATTTAAAGATTGTTTTATTCCACGTTTCTCTTCAGTTTGATAACGGACTACATAGGAAGCAGATCTGGGAAATACGTACCTAGCACGCAAGTGCCAAGCAGTGATCATGATACAAGAATGATTAAGCTGCAATCCTACATAAATCATGGTAGTGACAAAAACTCCCATGTAAAAGTCTGTAAACAAGACAAGTTCTCTACTACAGAAGAAGCAGTTTTACATTTTCTAAAACAAGTGAACAAAGACTTCCATATGGATAATTACTGTAAGGCTGACTGGAGCTTTTTGCAAAATAAGTTACTAAAAAATTCCTGTCACTCCATCAGATGAAAGGCAATATGAAAATGGAATCAATCATAAAGATAATTCTATCACAGCATCTAAGAACAAAAGTACTGAATTATTTTTAATGTCTAATTGTTTTGTTGACTGTTTTAATTGCTAAGGAATTCAGAGATCAGCAAGATGGCTTCTGCAGAAGTAACAGTGTGCTATCTCATTAACTACAACAGCAAATTGAAGTGTTGTTTCCCAAGTTTCACTTGTAGCTTAAATGACTAATCATATTAAAGTTTTCTATATTGCCATCAGTGTATTCATTCTTTCTACAATTAAGGAAACAATTAAAGAGTTGATTGAAAAGGACATATTTTTTTCCTGTCATCACTGATGCTTGAAGCCATAGATATATAAAAATATTGATGAAAGCCTTTTGTTACTACAGAGCCAAAAGGGCAAAAATCCATTTCTGCTTCATTATTTTAAAGACATGAAACTGCATTAAAAATATTTGCAAATGTAAAATGTATACTATAATTAAAAAGTTTGAACTTTATATAATAATTTGCAAATTATAATGTCAACTTTAGGAGATAGCACTCTCTTTACAAACTAATGGCAAATGAGAATGACTTCCTGCTAATTGTTCAATTATGTTGTTCTTTCCATTTCAAATATTTCAGTTATTTTAACTTCAATTACTTTTTTTTCATCTGTCAAGAGAGTTTCAGAGTCATAGAAGGTATATCATTATGTCAACCTTAAATACATGAATATTCTGAGGTATAGCCCCCAAAAGTTACTGATCTCTATACCTTCCAATTAAAAGAAACCAGAGGAATAAAACTTAGACATGTTTTCCAAGATATTAAAAGTCATTTCAGTGTTTTAGCTGCACATTGGCCTATTGAAATAACTTAATTCTTTAAGGGTGAATGCAAAGGCATGTCGCACAGCTGAATATTGTTATCTCTTTCAGTAAAAAGGGGTTTGTTATGATACAGTCTTAAAATTAGGATAGTCTGATCTGGTGTGTGATTAATTTTATAACATAATGCATTTTGTTGAAGGGTAAATTATCGATGACACTATCCTTAGTCATAAATGTAAATCTTTTCCAAAAATATATCACAGCAAAGCTGAAAAAGGGAATGAAATTTCAGGGGAGTTTATTACCTCTCATATACTTTCAAATTATTTTCCAGCAAACAAATTACTGAAGGCCGATTCTGCCACATCATCTAAAAGAACCCGGTCTTTCTAGAAAACAGTAACATTAGTGAAGGCTTGAAACATGACAAAAATCTGGATGCAGATTGAGGAATTTTAAGAGAAACAGCATGTATTGTTAAATTCCATGGAGTGTTTGATCTTGCTTCCACCATTGAGTATGAATATATTATGATGCCCTTTCATTCTGTAGTTTTCAAAGTTTCTTAAAACTTACAGGGTATGTTATGTACACTCCTGACTCAGCTGTATCAAGAAAATAGGTATTTTCCTTTTGCAGGCATGCTAGGATAGGTTAGAGAGACCTATCCTATTTTTTTTGCTGAATGTCAATTTGGTTGTGAATTTCCAGATAATTTTAGTTTTATTTCAACATGCAAATAATTTCATTAATTAATTTCTAAATGCAAAAAATTAAATATATAGAAACTGCTCAATACAGTTTAAAATAGCAAACTTTGGAATCTCACAGCTGGGTTGTACATTCAAAGATGGTAGAAATGTACTTTTAGCATAGAAATATATGAAGTTTGGCTAGCACCCCCTTTAAAGTATTGTGCCTGGTTTTTATGTGTTGTCTTTCTGACGAAAGAGAAAAGATGACTGCTTTGTAGTTTTCTATCTCCCATTCACAATCTGCATGAAAAAATATCGGAAAGATGATTAATAATCATGAGATTTTAAAAACAACAATTAATTACTTTATTTGTCTTTTGGAGGCAGCATGATCAGTGATCCTGCCTACTGCCCCATAGGCTGGACACCTATTTTTTTGCTGCTTCTTTGTGAAAAGTTAGATGCTCAGGTAGCAACCTTACTCCAGTATCAGTTATTTGAAGTTTTGCTGTAAAATAATGAGAGGTGGCAAAAATGCAGTACAAACACAGCATGAGATTTTATGAAAGCTGGATCTTGATGGGGGAAGATATACAAGTCGTGAAATATGTTCCAAAGGATTGAACGTTTTTCTGTGTTTTTTTCCCAAATGTGGAATGAAATCCTAAAGCATTTGTTTCTAAAATCTCTGCTATAAACTCTCCCTTACCTATAATCTCGTCAGCTCTGGGGCAACAGAATCTCTAAGGTCAGCCTTGCTGTTAACAACAATGCTTATATTTCTCCTCTATTTCATGGCAGTAGAAAGGAACGGATGATTTATTTTTAGTGAGTTGCTCAACCTTACACAAGGAACTCAGTAAGTGACTTTTTTTTTAAACTGATAGGATTGCCAGCGATAGCACTGCTCACAGTAGTATTAACTACATCTATAAACTTCAGCACCACTTCTCTTGGCTCAGCCACAGTCGTATGTTCTTCAATTTTTCTTTCTGATATTTCAGGCTCTTTTTTCCACAATATGTTGAGTAATTTGCAAGATAAACTGGCATGTGTTATGAGACCAGGACAGCATGAGTGGGTGAATTAGTTACATTATCAGTATGAATGACAAAAAAGTTTTCTGACCCATAACATATGTTTGGGTGAGAAGAAGAGAGAGATGCAAAAGAAAGCAATAATGACATGATACTGCCATTCTGTCTTAAAACAGATGTTTCTTTTAATAAAACAAGAATAGTAATAACAATAACAAAAAGTTGTTTAGTGTTCAGTATTTTCTTTAAAAAAAAAAGTTGGTTTCTTAGGGAACTTTAACATTTTAAGGGAGGAATCTCTTCTCCATTCGCAGACTGAGCAATTTAAATTTTCACCTCTCTTACCTTAAGTGGAGTTTACCAGCTTAAATCTGCCCTGCACTGACTGAAGAATTGATACTACAATATTCATATCAGAAGTCTCCCTTCCCACAAATAAATCTTCAAACACAAAATAAAAATCTGTAAAACCAGAAACAATATTAAAGCAGGACCCAGAAAATGATGTGGTGGATGCTTTAAGCGATGTTACAGTAAGGATGCCATTAAAAAGTTTTGTGAATATACAGGTGATTTTTAACATGCTGTTGTGTAAAATAATATTCCATAAAAAGGAAATAGAAAGTAAGCTTTATTGTCTATGGAAATGACTCTTTAAAAGGTTTTTTCAATTACAATATATTGAAGCACATCTGTAAATGCTGACTGCAGTAGTATGTTCATTTTACAGCGAACACATGAGAGCTGGAAGTGTTGATCCCAGGCAGCTGAGAATGACAACGCCATTTGTTAAATCATCAAGCAGGCACCTTTGTGCTTTCTCTCTTCCTGTCTCGCAGATTTGTGGGAAGGTTTACATAAACAGTCCAAAAACCGTTTCATTATCATTCCTCAAACCTCTCTATAAAACGGCCTTTTGCTATAATGCCTCCATAGGGCGTAATGGAAATCAAGCTCCTGTTCCGTGGGGCTGCTGGCTCGGGGGATGCATGGCATGGGGCCACAGCCCCCTCTCTCTGCATGTGGGACAGGTCATACCCCACAGCACCTCTCTGTCTCCGGAGGGAGGGCAGAGTGGATGGCTTGGATGGAAAGGTAGGTGCCTCGGTTAGAGGTCTGACACACCGTCCCCCTCCCTCTGTTCCTGTCCTCTGCCCCACCTGTGTCCTTGTGCCATTTTTTGTTTTCTGCATAAGCGAAAAGTCGCTTGAGATGGGCTTTTCTCTTCAGGGTGCTGCACGCTTGGACCTCAGCTACTGTTCTGCACTCTAGTAGTAATGATTATGACAAACAGAGGTGTCCTCTTGGCTTTGCTATTGCTACGAGATGAGACCTCTCCGAAAGCAGCACCCTGTGCTCACTGGGAGCCCACTCACTTCTCCAGCGCTGGGGCCCCCACTCGTCGCACTGGTGGAGCCACGGCCATGGCACTGAGGTAGGCAGAGGCTGCACGTGGAGCAAGGCACTGCGAAAGACGAAGAAGGTGATGTTTCACTGGGGGCAGAGGCTTTCAGCAGGTAGTTCTTGGGGTCGCTTGTTACTGGCAGAGATTCACAGAGTCCACGTGGGATTCCTGATATTTCCTCTTTTCCTCCCACCAGGTTTGAGGTTTAAGTAAATAGATACACTATAAATGACAAAGGGAAAGGCCAGGAGAGGGTTCCGGCTGTCATGATGCAAATTCAGAATGCTTTTGACTCCAACTATGTTCCTTTTATATTAATAAATGAAAATGCAAAGCCATATTTGTGCAAAAAATACTAAAGAGCTGCTCTGTCAGAAAATTATTCTCATAAACATAATTGTTTACATTATATTCTTTCTCTACATAATTTACAATATAAACTCAGCAAAATGTTTCCTGTATGAGGTAAAGAATTTTTAAAAAAATTATTTTTATGGCACCAACTAAAGGAAAAAAGGAAGGTACATAGCTGTCATTAGATATTATTCCATTGCCTCCCAGTCTCATTGAACAGCAATACAGTCTATTCATATGTTAATTATTTATATTGAAAGAATCCATCATGTACAAACAAGAACTTTTGAATAAAGTAGGCTGAAAATTGTTATATATATTTTGACATCAAAATAACTGGCCTAATTTTTAGATATGAGAAATATCTCCACTATTACTGACATGAAGAGTGCAAACAAACTTCAGCTGGTAGATCTAAATGCTGGACAAGATCTGATTCTGATACAGCAGGCTAAAATCAGCTTCAGCTTCTAGTTCAGTAAAATAGCTTTTTGGTTAACTGGATAATAAAATTCAGTAATACACATGCACCAAAGTTAGGTTATTTATTTTGATATTCAGTTCAGTTCAATATCTCCATATATTTTTTCTTCAGTGTAAGTCGTATTGTATGAATAAATGTTTTGCTACTACATCAAAGAATTTTAATATCAGACTTTTTGGAACCAAGATGACACCTGAAAGGCTTTTGTGAAATGCTCCATTATCTGGGTATTCCTGTTGAAAACATAAGCCATGAAACAGTTAGCTGCTTCCTATTTAAATTGCTGTTGTCAGGCTTCAGAGTTAGTACCCACAACGAAAAAGTGGAGACTTAGTTCATCCAGTTCATGTCCCAGAACTTCTCCTTGCAGCTTTGAAGTCTGTAATGCAGGTTTTCTGTGACTGAACCATTCCTGTGGGCTCCCATGTGGACAAGAGTTCACCCTCTGCTTTTGTTTCAGGCACAGTGATAAGCAACAGGCAGTTTAGGCAACCTGCCATTTGCAGTCTTGATCTAAGCAGAGCCCAGTTCTTCCTCTGGAGGCATAAGGATTATTTACCTTAAGGTATTTTCCTGAAAAAGAATAGCTTGCGTAGGCCAAATATGCTGAATGTTTACAGCATTTAATATATTGTAACTATCCTCCTTAAAAAAAAAAATTGCCCCAAGCTGAAAGCCCTCCTCATTTTAAAATAACACTAAGCTAGTTTACATACAGACTTTACAATCACATTATTTTTCAATAACTTATTTTCATTGATCGGTCTAACAGTTTGACATGTTATTTATGAGCTACTGTGATGAATCACATCCGTTTCCAAGGTAAAGTAAGCAAATTCTCTGTTTATAGGATTAAAGTTGAAGGTCAAACTTTGATTATATTTTCTATTCTACTACAGCAATATAAAGCAAGGCCTTTAGACTTCACAATTGGCAACTAGTCATATGAGGTGCTTTTATGCTTAAAAATTGACCACAAATCTTGAGTAAATCATGATTAACATCCAAGAGGCAGGAAACCTAGCAGATGACTGCGATAGACTTTAAGAGAAATTTATTTTGTGTTTTGAATATGCATTTTAATTTTTTTTCTTTTACCTTGCAAAGAGGATTTATTTATTTTTAATCTGTTTTAAGAAAAGAGTTTATGTCTACCGGAGTGTGAGAGCTGAGAAAACACTAACCTTCAATGCTTATGGTGTCATGTGGTATTTATCTAACTCACTGGCCCACTGCTGTTGAACTTCTACCAGTGTATATTTATCAGTAAGCCATTGGCAGGTGCAAGTGAAATTTGCCGCGTCCAGAAATGTAATGTATAAACAACATTTAACCCCCTGTTTTAGCAACACATTATTAAAGTCTGAGTTGGGATCTTGGAGCTGCCGAAGCACTGGCAACCTTAAATTGTAAAGGATGTTGTTGTGCAATGTAATAATGAAAAGTAATTACCCGAATGCCCTCCACTCCAACCACAAACAATGCCCGGCACGCTCACATAGCCAAAGGGAGGGGGAGGAGACAGGAGAACCATTTGTGTCAAAAGATAAACGTGTGCCGATGAGAATCTCATCCAAAATATCCCCACTAAATTATTTAACAAAGGAAGCGTGAAAGGGAAGATTGTGAAGTGTATGATTTCAGTGAGCTATGGAAAGGTTGCTTAGGAGGCTTCTTGTGATGCAACGCAAGGATTGTTGCATTTAGATTAGAGGTACTGACCTTGCTTCGTCACCCAGCTTTATAAACCTGTCTCTACTGTGCATGCTTTTTTTGTCTTGGAAGGATTTATGTCAAATAATTTGTTATCACATACATTGTTGTGCCAAGACTTTGCAAATCCTGGCTTGCAACTGCAGCTGTCCTTTTAGGTCAGGATTAGGGAATATTTTTGCAGCATCCAAGAGAAACAGGCAGGATTCTTTCTTCATACTAAACTCTTCTTTAGAGAGGTCTGAATCATGCTTAAAGATTTTTGCACAGGGAGGCTTTGCTATGGGCAGTCTCCCTCCCTTACAAATGTGGGAGGGGGAAGAAGCACCCATTCACACAGGATCATCCCCCATCCACAGGACTCTGTGGTGCTGGGTATGTCCAGGGATCTGTCCTGGAGCTGAAAGGGAAATGATTGAGCTTAAGAAGAAGAGCAGAAAAGCAGAAATGTAGGCCATGCTGTGGCTCCATGAGGAAGGAGATGGTGCTGGAAATCAGTGAGGCTGTGCAAACTTTGCTGTCTGTAACTAGGCCCCAGAGTGTGCCTTTGAGATCAGCTCTGAGCAAAAGGAGGTTCCTAAATGCCCCAGTCCAGGAAAAGCCTCAGGAAGCACAAACACTGAAACAGTTTATCGCAGAGACACATTTGTGCCATAGCCCATGCCTACAAATTGTTGAATCCCTCTATGCAAATGACCTAGCTGGAACAGCAAGTTCACCATAAAGACAGAATGAAGATTATATCTGTTTCTTTCCCTGAGTATTTGCTGCCTTAGACAGGGGCAAATTAACACCCCGTAGTGAAGCCAAAAGTGAATTTTGTGGTAAGGGAGCAGCTGGACCCCACGCAGCTCCTGCCAACCACCCCGTGGATGCCTCCTGCCGTCAGCTATGCACTCAGTTTAGCGAGGCTTGACCCAGAGTTTATGTAGCTTGAACAAGATGCAAAGTGGAGCCCCTGCTCTCTTTTATTCTCAGGCAGAGATATGGAGTGTCACACACAGCCTTGTCCTTACTGAGTAAGATTTTGCATTCTTTTCAGCAGTTTGCTTTTTATCTCTAAGTTACAGCACCACACCAATTAAATTATTCCATCTTTGATTTAGCACACAAAAGCATTTCTCTTGTAAAATAGGTCTTCAACTTTGAAGTTTAGTGCAATTAAAACTAAACACTGATAATTAGCAACCCAGTGCCTCAGCTATTACTCAAATGAATTCTGTCATCATGATTTAAGATCACTCACATGAGCAAGAATTTTCAGGACTGGACTGCATATCCATTAAGGAAAAGGCTGCTTTTTTCCCTAAGTTGCAAACAGCAGATGGATCACAACAGGACCCTTACACAGCATAAAGGTGAGCAAATAGATGATAATTCACAGAATCAGAATCTCCCGAACGCGTGGCTTGCACTTCACCGGTTTCTGCTAACAAGGATTAAACTGTGCACAGTTTTCTTGTGTGCTGTGACTTTTGACAACAATAAAATGTTCCAACAATTGCCATATGACACAGCCAAGTCCAGATGTGCTATTTTGGTTTGAGATGGTTAAACTTTTTTTGTTACTATGGAGATTATCTACTGAATGGTTTACTTACCGCCCCGAAGCTGTCATCGCATACTGTTTAATTTATAAAGCCGGTCCAAATCTCTGTGGAAAAAAAAGCCACCAATATTTCTCACAAGTTTCTTTGATTTATTTTTCAGTGTCAGCCAAGACATAACATTTATTATGATTCACCTTAGCATGATGACATTTCATTTTTCTTACTGAAGAAGATGTTCCTGAAAAAGGAGATCAAAATCTCCTTAGCCTTCTGGATATCACATAATAAATGAGGGGATCTGTTTTTCCTCAGTGCCTCAATAGGAAGAAGTGTTTATGTTTCAGGACCAAGCCCCCACAGAATATTTACAAAATTTGTTGCGAGGTGTTGAGACATAAATCTGAAGTTCGAAACCTACATCAAATAGAAACGAAGACCTATAAAACACAGTGTAAAACAAAAAGTCAGAAGAAAAAAATGTAAATATTTTTAAGAATTATTGAAATCTTTAAGTGTCTTCCCCATAAATAACACATAAAATTTATTTTATCAAATGGACTCTGGTGCTAACATTCTAAATATTATAAATGAATTAATTTTTTTCACTGCAGTGTGCTAAAATAAAAAAGTCAAACATTCTAGGGTTGCTATAGATAGCCAACCGAAGCCCATTACACTCTTCCTTGAGCGAGAAAGAGAGAGAGACTTAAAATAGCATCTGCTTTACATAAGAAATTGTTATCAGAAGATAAAACCCTAAACTGAAAGTTACTTTGAATTTCATTATGGTAAATGAATATGAATTTATTTTATTAAGGGGAAAAATATATTCCAGAAAGCTCATGGAAAACGATCCACAGTAGGATATGGTTAAAAAATAAGAATAGCCAGATGATCTTGCCATTCAGTAATTAGACTATAGTTCCTTAGAAAACAGCATCACCCTCATGATCATTTCATAATAACACTCGCTTTATCTCATCCCACAATCTGTAAGGCATACTAGGATTTTATTGCCTGTGGAAAGACTAAGAAAAGTATCCTGATATGTTTATATATAACTGATATTTGTTGAAGCGTGCATATTTACTTTTCTGTATTTTTTTATTTATTAGCATTAAGAAATTGATATTATTTAAAATCATACTGAAACAATAAATATCGTCTTATATTAAGCACTGTATGCAGAGGGAAACAGAGTCTTGGAGGCATTTCTATTCTGGGGCTCAGATCACTTCTCAAGTCATATAAAGGCAGATGTCACAGGGGTCATATAAAGGTCTCTACTCTGATACTCGCTTTAAGGAGACCCTCTGTGGGAACACCAGTGTCAGAAGATTGTGGGCTTTAAAAACATGTAGCCTAGCCTGACTGCTAGGACATGAGTAGTTAGACAATATCAAGTTCTTACAGAATAGTTTCTGGTTGTCGAGGAAGAGTATTCTCCAAAACAGACATTTCATTGCTGCAACCATGTTCATGCTCATGAGTGTGAGGTGTCAGTGTCTCACGCGCCTTAGAAGCATAAAGCTGTTTCATTCCCCCAACCTTGTGTTTTCTTAGTAAGTCCTGCATCTGAAAACCTCCGTCCCTTTGTTCTACTCAGAGTCATATTCCACTCTTACTTCTCGCTTTCCCTCCTGCACACAGCATGTCAAACAACTACTTATTCCCCTGGATTTTAGACTAGTGACAGGGAAGCTTGCTAGCTGTGGCTTCATAGTACGGGCTATTCAGTGACTTTCTGCAACTAAAATATTGCTTTGGATTTAGGGTATTTTTTACTGGGTGATTTTTAGCCAGGCTGTTCCCCGTTCCAGTTGCCAATGCTGTTGCACAAACACATATGCTACCATGGAGCAGGAGAGAGGTGAGGAGGTGGTAACAAGAGTCTGGAAGAATGGAGGGGCAGGAACTTTTTGCAGCAGCAGCAGCAGCAGCTTCAGTTCACAGTAAGTTACAGCCTCACTCAATCTTCCTTGCACAGTACTTTGCTCCGGTCTGTATGCCTCCAGCTGCAGCTTCTATTGTTTCCAGCTATTTCACAACTAGAAACTTAATTGTGCCTTTCATTTCACCTGAAGGGAGGAGATTTAACACATCTGTTGGTCCTAACCTGTTCTGTGGTTTGCCCACAGTTCAAAGGTTCACGTGGTGGCTGTTTTAACCACTGGCAGGGCAGAAATACAAAAGCTCTACAGTGAATGGAAGGGTTGTTTTTAATTATATAAATATGTATTTCATTGTCTCAGCCGATCCTGAGGTTCTGTATCAGGAGACAACATCTAACGCATCCAGAGCACATATGTCCCCCTTCTGCCATGTGAGTCATGGGTCGGAGCCACCAAATGGGAACTGCCTTGTGCGTGCTCCCCAGCGAGACTGCACAGGTAGGAACGGGGAAGCCCTGCGCACATCAGGCGGCTGGGGTAGACAGCCAGGTCAGCCTTGGAGCACTGATGGGTTAGGAGGGTTACAGCAATCCAGGAAGAGGAAACCGGAAATAAGCATCGGAAGACTATAATTAGAGCTTGAAAGTAGAAGAAAGAAACCAGTCAAGGGGCTGAAAAAGTGGAGCGCTGACGGCAAAAGGAAGAGGGGATGCCTGCTTGCAGGCGGGTGGTGGAAGGACGGGTGTGTGGGTGGCGCTGGAGCCCCCCCTGCAGCCTGTGGTGGCTCCAGCAGGCAGCCAAGCCCGGCGGTGCTGGAGCCCAGGGGCTCCCCCAGTGCGGTGCCGCCTTTTCGTGGGGCTGGCTTGCTTTCCGAGCTCTCTGGCTCTCAGCACAGAGGTCTCTGCACCTGACTCCCTTATGCAGTGCAGATTGACCCTAAGACTCTTTTACGTCACTCTGGGAATGAGATACAAATACATCCAGATTAAGGCTTGTTCCTACTGCCAGCGTGGAGTAAAGCTTTACTTTCCCCGATACGTGCACACTCACACACCACAGATGCACACGTGGTCCTTCCACCAGCTCGAGTTACCTTCATTTTATGCACTGAAAGCCAGCCTCATACAAGTTACCCTGTTGTAACCATGTATGCTTCATCACTCTGCCTCTGATCAACATATATCCTGCATGTAACTTGTGCCGCCGTTTATGTCACAGCTGAATTTGGCCCAGAAATGTCATTGGTATTAGGCCGGGGTTTTTTACACTCTGCCTTTATCCAAAGATCTTTGGTAGCAGTATAAATCACAGCCAAAGGTGAATGCTGATCTCCTGAATTTTGAAAGCACAACAGGCAAAGTCAACCTTGGAATACACTGGAAACACAAACACTTGGGATACAAACATTCACAGGAAATAACAAAGAAAGCCCTGCCATTTCTACAGTCAAATAACAGCACTAGTGCTGAACAGAGAACAATTTTAGAGAACAAAAAGGTAGCAAGATTAAAAAGATACCTCATTAAAGGGGACTCTTTGTTTTGCCAAATGCTTGGGCCTTTGTTAGACAATTCCCTTCAATTGTGTGGGTCAAAATTTATGGGGATAAAATCAACAGAAAGTGTAGGACATGATTTTCTGCTATGGGTGGCCAAGCAGTTATTTGTCTGCAGTGCTGCGACAATGGAGGCTTGGTTTCTATTTGCTGATGAGTGAATTACAAACCGGGGGGAGAAAGAACCTGCAATGATCTCACTCGAGTGCACCTCAGTCTGCTGCCAAAACAGAGGAATACCTAAAACACAATTTCTTTACAAACAGGTCCTTCCTTTTTGCACAGCTCATGCTGTTCCAAGTGAATGGCTGTGTCCTACTGCGAGGTATGATGTCACATCTCTAGTCATCCTTTCTCTATTTAGTCACATGGTGAAATTAAAATTGCATCTAGACCACTGCACACAAAACCAGACCTATTTCCAGAATTACACTGCAAAATTAAGAGTTTAATTGCTTGACAAAGCAAGCTTCTCAGTCTTATTTATTTGTCTTTTTAGTCAATGAGGATACATTCTCCTGCACGTAATCAAAAAAATATATCCAAACAATGATCATTCCCAGGAAACAGAACTGAAAAGCTGTCCATGGTGACAAGTGATAGTAAGCAGGGAAAGGGGGTTCAGATGAAATGGGAAAGTTCATGTTTTCAGCTAATCTGACCATCATAAAACACTGGTATATCTTTTCACTTGGTAAATGTCAGAAATCTTGGCATTCACAGTGTTTTACATGGCCTGCCTAGCAAGAGCTGGAGAAAACACTGCCCAGAGTCCCAGACCACTGCCCTAGCCTGAGAGCTGTCCTTCACCTGCACCGTGCCAGGATCTGTGAGGAATGCGCGCTCACTGCCTGGTGTGTCCAGGAATACCAGACCCCACTCCAGCCCTCTTCTTGCCTCTATGTGTGGCACAAGATGTGATAGTTCCCAAGCATCATGGGCCCCAAGCATCGTGGCAGTTGAACAGCCCAAATCACAAATTAGCCCTTTGCAATGACTGGTGCAATGGGGCTTGATTCTCACTTCACTTACACCAGGCTTGCCCCAGTAGAGCTGCGTGGACTTTTACTGAGCTATTATTGATTTACCCCGGTGTAATCAGGAAGCAGCTTTTCTCAGTTACCTTCCAAGTTAGGGGGTTGCCCTGGCAGAGCAATATGAGCAAGGATGCATCAGCTATCTGTCGGTGCCCTGTCCACAGCAGAGCTAAACGCTACCAGTGTCATCTGTTTTGTATTCTTCCCGAGTCTTCAAATCCTATTTTAAAAAGGATACAAAAAAGTACCATTAAGAATCCAGCCCTGCCAGGTGGTCAGTCTGTTTCTAATGCTCACCAGTCATGATCACAAACAGTTACACAGCATGGAGCGTAAAGACAACACTGTTGAAGTTTACCTGGCTGATTTACAGGCAATCAAATGTAGATGTCGATGATCCCCCTCCATCTCAATCCTTCATTCTTCTCTCCTAGCACTAGCAGAGCTACTAATATGATACATTGGCACAACAGGCTGTTTAATCGAGATTTGCTAAGAAGCAGTTCACGGTACATGGGGGGGGGGTGTGTGCATGTGTGTATACACAGGTGAGACTGAGAGAAAGATGATTTTACAGAGGTAAGAATAAGGACCAGTTCACTTTCACTTGAAACTGTATGCCTCCCTCTGTGCGCTGAGACTTTTCCTAGTTCTCCCAGTCGCTTTCTTCCTTAGCATAGTTGGCCATGGCAGCCTGGGGAATCCCTAAAGGTTTAAGGGACAAGAGGAGGTGGTGGGACAAAGAATGACATTTTCCAAAGAACTACTGGAAAATGTTGCTTGGTAAAAGAAAAATATGTTATGTCAAGATCCCCTGCCTTCTTTCTGATCAGTGCTTTTCATCATACCCAATGTTTTTCTCTAACATGTTTTTTTTTTTCTCTCTTTTCTCTCCCATTTCTCTATTTTTTTCTGAGCTTTACCTCAGAAGTTTTATCTAATCTGTGAAGTTTTAGCTAATTCTGCTGCACTTAAAGCTCAGATGCAGTGGTGCTCCTAGCACCAGAATCACAACCAAGCAAACCGAAATAGGAGACAGGGTTTCCTGCTTATGAAAGAAACACCAAGCAGGGACCAGCCTTCTGGTTCCAGGTTTGAATAGTGTCTGGCCCACCAAGGTTTGACCTTTTACAGAA
>NW_008825080.1:3990427-3992776 GCF_000699105.1 Pygoscelis adeliae
CAATCTGCCAATTAATTATTCTCTAAAAGCCACTCCACTTGTCCATGACCACTCTGGAATCCATGTGCTGTATGGGGCTGGTCTTCAGCTAACATGAGAAAAAATAGCTCTTCTTTCATGATGACAAATTCTTATCAGTAAAGGATCCTGCAGCCTGACTTTGTCCTATCTTCAGACAATTGTGCCCAGATATTCCCTGCATTGGTAATTTAAAATTACCCTTATTGAGCAGTGGTTTCTGCTCTTTATATTTTG
Organism: Pygoscelis adeliae; assembly: GCF_000699105.1. NCBI lineage: Eukaryota > Metazoa > Chordata > Aves > Sphenisciformes > Spheniscidae > Pygoscelis > Pygoscelis adeliae. Next base: position 3,990,683 of record NW_008825080.1, read on the forward strand.
ATATTCAACATCATATTCATTTTCTCAGCCCCAGAGTTCCCAATACAAGGCATGTGCCATTCTGAAGTGTCATGGATGTAAGCAGGAATTCAAGGACTTCACTAATGACACAAAAGAGCTTTAAAATGGGTATTAGTCCACCTCAGAGTGGATGCATTCTGGAATCCACTGCATGCCCATCTGGAGTGTTTTGGATACATTTTTCAAAGATTATGATATATAAGCAAAACATTAAAAATAATGGAAAAGACTAGAAAAAATGCTTTCTGCTCACTGCAGGGTAAAATCCAGGATTGTATTAAATAGTAGAGATTTATGTTTTTACCTTTTCATTTCTATAAACTGAGTCTGTCATCATTTTAATTTGGTTTCAAATTTCTTACTTTAAATAGGTGTTAAAAAGTAGAAATATCTATGGTAAAAAAGCTCCAATGAAAAATTAAGAAACCTTAAAATGGAGGAAATCAATTTAGGGCATTCCATGTTAATCTTTAAACATATTTCATAAGAAATTTGGGGATCTAGAAAATAGGATTCAAGATATTAATCATGTTCTTCATTCCAGAAGCATAAATTTGTACTGGAACTCTATAGTGTTTTGAACTGCACATGCACATAGCAGACAGATGCTACGACCCCCAAACTGTCACTGGCTCCTACTGGCTGGCCCGTGAATACATTTGGTATCCACCTAGTATAAGACCCTCTGTTTTAGAACAAAGAATGACCAGAATGATGCACGCTATTTGTTATATTAAGAACATCAGAGATTTAATATGAAAATGATAACTCAAGAGTGTATCAGTTAGAAGAAACACAATTATGCAATAAACTGAAATACAAGAACAAAAGGAACATAGGGCTTGATGGTAGGATAGGATTTGTTCTTCTAAGACTGTTTGGATTCCCAGGTCAAGTTTATGAACTTTTGATCTGAAAATAGCCTCTGAAGACTGTTTGGAAAAGAAGGTTTGATGGGAACTGAGGGAAGATTTTGCATAAATTGCTTGTTTGCCTGTTTGTTTGAATGATCTAAGTTGAGAGGTGGTAGGGTGGCAAACCAAGAGGACTTTATACAGGTTTTCTGAGATACCTTCTTCAACAGTGATATCTCATAATTCTACCCTCAACTCTTTGCCGCAACTACATCTAATTAAGTGGCTGACGCAGACTGAACTGTCACCATTAAAATCAGGGATTTTTTGACGTAATAACAACTTTGGTGCCTGATATGCAGAGATGAAAGACTAGCAAAATTAGCCCACCTAGCACTATAAGAAGAAAGGCTTTAATGTCCGTTAAAGCAAACAAACAAACAAACAAAACCCCACCAGTGTAGATTCTCAGAGACAGATACTATACTGATGTGCTACAAATCACTAAACTGCTGCACAATACTGTGGTGTGTGCTCTGTGTGTGAATGAGAGAGAGAGAGACTTCTTGGCCTTTGCCGTGTTATTCCCACACTGTTACAAGCGGGAAACTCAGGAGCTGTTAGACGTTACGTCCCTGTAAGATGACTGTCACGTAAAAATGTGAACGTTACAAATTCACGGCTGTGAATTTTAAGCAGGGCGTCAATTTTCTGTAATTCATGAGCTGGATGCTAGTCAGCCTTTGAGTCATGCTTCGAGTAGCTGCTGCCGGGTGGTAAAACAGCTTGTGAAAAGGCAGGCACAAGGCTGAACCTGATAGTACCCGAGAGCCCCACGGCAGCCCCTGGCAGTGTCCCTGGCAGAGCTGAAGGCAGCAACACTCCCCTGCGGCCGCCTGCGCTCAAGCTGCAGTGTTGCTTTCGGCTGCGCTGAGGCATGTTGTAACGCCTGGAGGTACAAACTGCAGGCGTTTTCTCCGCACTGGAGAGCTAGGGAGATGCGCTTTGCTTTAAAGGCTACGGTCGCAGTTAAGCAAGGATTGTAAGGCGTATGGTGCGTGTGGGCAGGAGGTACCTGCTTAGGCGCACGAGCTCATAAATGTTTCTGCGTGCGTAACTTGCCTGCCATCAACCAAGGAAAGCTTTTAAATTAATCGACCCGCTAAGCAAACTGAAAGGAGACTACCTGCCAAGCGACCCAAAACCGGAGGGCAGCCCG
>NW_008825080.1:3993553-3995388 GCF_000699105.1 Pygoscelis adeliae
TCCAATATCACTAATGTCACTTCTATTGGCTGCATTAGACAGATGTTCAAAAGCTCCCTCTCGCTCCCTCGCTAAATCTGATCCCCCTGTAATACTTTCACTGCTATTAAATCCACATGCACCCACTCTTCTCCCCCCCGCCCCATCCCTTGTACTTTCCTGAGTGCACCCTGGCTGCGTTTGATCGCCTTTTCCAGGGCAAAACGAGATCTTCCGGCGAACAGACAATGGGATGGCCCTCCCTCCCCATCTGGTTGTCTCCCACTGAACCCTGCCTCCTCCACAACCAAAAAAAAAAAGTAACAAAAACAAACAAACACACACAAAGTCCAGCCAAACTAATACTGCCTGAGATGTGACTGTTGCTGGCTATTCGAGGGATTTGGTTCTCCGTTCAGAAAAGAGAATTATGAGACTTACCGCTTCGACGCACGATTGCAATTAGTGTTGGGATGGTCTAGATCCCCCTATATAAATGTATAGATGGATAAGCACACACACATCTGTGTAGACAGATCAGATACACATTTTCGACAGGTGCGTCTTCCCGGTTTGTTTATCCGGACCGAGCTGTCTTTTCCCTAACCCTCCTTTTAAAGAAGGTTAGGGAACAACCAGTCGGACTGGCTTTTAACTTCTTATTCTTGTTCTTGACCGGTTTTCCCTGACAGTCTTTCCTGCTTCACTCCTACTGTTCTTCCTTACTTTTTGCAGTCTTTTTTCGTTGTACTCGCCTTTCCCTCTTACAGGGTCACAATCCCCTTTGTAAGTGTGTGTTTTATTCCCCCCCCTCCAGCTGTCCTTTTGTTGTTTTCTCTGACTAACCCGCAGAAATGAAACACATATGCAACTCTGTCTCCTTGCATTTTCAGATGTTTCTCTCACTATTGTCTGCTACAGCTCATTGAAAGTGCAAAGTGAAAACAGATGTATAAAAGATAAAAAATATAAACATACACGCACCAAGTCCATGGCGTGGAGAATAAATCTGGTAAATCCCATCAGAGAGAAAGAAAAAGGGGGGGAGGGAGAAAGAGAGGGGAAAAAGCAAGGGGCGAAGAGAAAGAGGAGGGAAGAGAGAGGGAGAGAGGGGAAGGGGGAGGAGAGAGAGGAAGGGAGAAAAGAAAAGAAAAGAAAAGAAAAGAAAAGAAAAGAAAAGAAAAGAAAAGAAAAGAAAAGAAAAGAAAAGAAAAGAAAAGAAAAGAAAAGAAAAGAAAAGAAAAGAAGAAAAGAAAGACAGAAAGACAGAAAGACAGAAAGACAGAAAGACAGAAAGACAGAAAGACAGAAAGAAAGAAAGAAAGAAAGAAAGAAAGAAAGAAAGAAAGAAAGAAAGAAGATGCATCCCGGGTTTTTAATTAGCACAAAAAGGCATTTTCATGAGATTTGATCATTTCCCTTTGCCCGGACAAGAAGAAATCAATGGGGTAGGAATCTATAAATCAGCCGTCATGTCAGGACAAATCAAAATAATGCTTCTATTATTTCAATCAATAAACCATTTTTATACCTAACATCTGATCTACACAATGTGTTTGTGTTGGAAATTTGCAGAGCCGCTTTGCACAAAAACAAACCATTAACATACGTGTCAATCACATTTGAAACGGTTTGAAATGGCCGGAGATGTCAGCGCGGGGCTGACTTGAAAAATGCCGGGAGAAACAGAAATGCACGGGGGGACCGATCGGGCTGAAAACACTTCCGAAAGTTTGTCTCTTCTTTATTCTTTCCCCCCGCTAAGCCCTGAACTTTACACGCGGTTGAGTCGAGCGGGCGAGGTGGGGAGGAGGGGAGCTGAGTGGGGTGCCGGAGGGGGCAGGCAGGACCCCGCC
>NW_008825080.1:3995559-3996392 GCF_000699105.1 Pygoscelis adeliae
AGCCTGATGCTCACGGGTCCTCTCCCTTCGGGCCAGGTCTGCTCAGCGCCTCTGCCGCTACCTGTCTGGAAACGCCTCCAGCCCCAGACAAGGACGGGGAAGGTGCCAGATGGGTTTCCCCTACATCTTGCTGTACAGTGCTTCGCCTTGCTTGTTTGCAAATCCACCAAATAATTCATGCCAAACAACCATTTAGAAACCATTTTCTTTGTTTCTTTGAAACCCTACTGTACAGCTCCATCTGTCTGATATAAATGAATAATCCTTCTTGATACCATTCCTAATCCATTTCTTTACAGTCGAATTGGAAAGGGGGGTGGAGGTGGGATTAATCATCTTTAAAAATGGAAACCCCCAAACAGCCACAGAGCCGGCGTATTTATTGCTTCAAATTAAACAGATGTCCCCCCACCAACCCCCTCCCTTGTGGTTGGATTTAGGACAAACAGGGGCATTTCTCAGAACGAAAATCCCATGCAAAATTCTTTGGAGTTTAGAGCCTGGATTCGTTTTTTCAAGGGCTAAGTAGCATCAGGCATAACTCTTATGTCTCAATCAGTCCTTCATTAGACAAGAAGAGGAGGAAGAGGAAGAGGAAGAAGAAGAAAAGCGAGGAGGAGATTTTAGCGCTAGCGGAGGGGGGCCAGTCCCGCGCTGCCCTGGATATCCCTGCAGCGCCTCACTTCCCTCCCGTGCCCGGTCCCTCCCGGTTTGTTCTGTGTCGCGGGGACGGGGCGATCATCTGTAATTCATTGTTTGTTTGGGAGGAAGCCATGGGGAGGGAGGGAGCGAGGGGGACAGCGAGTAACAACTGGAAAGGTTGCAGATTCTCC
>NW_008825080.1:3997133-3998354 GCF_000699105.1 Pygoscelis adeliae
CACGCGTGGGTTGCGCCCCGCCGCGCGTGGAGCCGTGGGCTTCCTCCTCCACGTCCGTCCGCACCGCCCGCGCGTCTGGGCAGCACGCATTTAGTTCCTCTCCTTAACACAGCAACAAAGGGGCAGAGAGAAGACTCCCAGCAGATGCTTACTTTTTTTAACTCAGAGATGATGCGAGCACAATTTCGGCCGAAAAAATTACCAGCTATAATTAATGGATTAAATTATTATTATTATTATTATTACTACTACCCTGGGGCTGGGCTGTCCGGTTCCGAGCTGAGACCTAAACATTTCTTTCCGTTTCATAATTTCAAACCGACTTAAGTGCTGGATCATCAGTTTTTCCCTTTGTCTGCCCCAGTTGTAAATAATGGCTTTGAGATTAGCTAATTACGGCGCATTAATCACTGATAGAAAGGAAATAAATCAAAGCCGGGTTCGAATTTTCAAACTCACTAGTAGAGACGTGCATAGCAACTCTATCTGCAGCAGATAGGTGCTGTTTAAATTACTGAGGCTACAGAGTAAACCACATCCACGTCACTTTAAAAAATGAAGATTTTATTTATACATACCAGTTGTGCCGTTAAGTGGAGGTTTGGGGGAATTTTTTCAGTCTAGTTTTGTAAAGAAAGAGTTCCTACAGTGGTGCAGTCTGAAGCCAGCAACGTTGAAATGCCGAATTAACAAACTTCTTGTAATAAAAGCAGAATATGGAGGAGACAAACAGAAAGATGTAAAAGAGAGAGAGAGATAGAGATGCAGGTAAAAGTCTCGTCAAAAAGACCCATTATAGTATTTTTGCTGCGACTAGATTACACAGAACTGTGTATAACAACATTCATGTTAGATGCTGTATTTTTAAGGATTTCACTAGCCCTCACATCCTTCCTGCTGTCCTCCCCACAGTGCATTTTGTAGTCACGTCCTCTCAGTATTTTGAAACGTTTATCTTCGGGGGTGGGGGTTAGACAAGTGTATGCCAGAAAGCAACAAGCCGGCTTCTAGAGGAAGAAATCGTGTAGGTCTTAAAAAAAAAAAAGTAGAGTCTGCAGACGAAAATTCGGAGCCCCGGCCAGGAGACCTAGAAACCCCCCACAGACACAGACCGACACGGACACACACACTCCACCCCAAAAAGCACTCCTTTACCTGGAGGGAGACAGCGCCCACCCCCGCCCGGGCGCTCCCCAGCCGCCGCCATGCTTGGGCCACGTC
>NW_008825080.1:3999175-4003151 GCF_000699105.1 Pygoscelis adeliae
CCTCCGGCAAACGGGCCCCGCCCTCGACGGTGGAAGGGGGTCGCGGTGTAAGCGTCGCCTTGCGCACAGACGGTGCGCGGGGGGGTGACGGGGTGCTTCCGCCGTCGCCCCCGGCGTGACTCTAAGCCGGGGGCATGATTTTACCAGGCTGTGCTACAGTTGGTGAAGTCCGCCCGGCTTTCAGAGGTGGACCTTTCAGACTGCCCTAAGCAGTCGTACGAGTAAAAGGCTGGTGAAAGGGGGGGAGTGAGGGCCCGGGTTAATGCGCCCGCGTTGCTTTCTATCTCAGGTAGTGTTGTGTACGCTGTTTCCTTCTGCCTCCTCTTTGGTGATCGGATTCGTCACATCATGCCTATTACTAAGTGGTGCCTTGATCCAAGACCGCATTCTCCCCTTCGTGGTATCGTGGGAGCATGCAGCATCTCATTATGAAATACAACTGTGATGAGGGTCAGGGATGGGGAGAGGGACAAGGGCAGGGGAAGCAGCACCCTCGCTTCCTTGGCACCCCGTATAGTTCTCTCTTGAGGAATCTGATGTACAATGCTTGCAGGGTAAGAGGACTAAAAAGACCTGAATTTTCAGTAGGATAGTCCTTCCCTAAGAAATTCTACTTAAGTCTTGTGCTGAATGAGTTGAGATGATCTTCAATGTTGCTAATATCTAGAATGAATAAAATACTATTTTACATTTAAAGCAATGAGGTTCTTCATACCGTCAGTATGTGGATTACTCTGAGATTAGTTAATCTAATCTTATCTAGTTAATCTAGTCTTATCTCTCTCCCTGAACAGGCTGTTTTGGTAGAGCCAGTTGCAGGCTGTCGCTAGGTCAGCAATCTAGCTGTGCATAAGCTCATCTCACTGTCCTGCCAAAGGAATGCTAGAAGAGGATGCATCAGCAATTAACAATCCAGAATTTGAACACAAGCACATTTTATGAGCTATTTAAGCTAATAAGGAGTCAATGGTCATACCTAGCGGGGGCCGAGGGGGGTAACTGGTAAATCACTGCAGTTAAACCAGGGCTCACCTGTCAGACATGTTACCATGCAGCTGTGCACATCCTGATGGCAACCAGATCTCAGTGGGTACCGGATCACAACAGGTTTTCTAAGTACACTTGCAGCACAAGTTGATGATCATTTTGCCTAATTATTAGTTTCGTATTGTTAGTTACCATTAGCTTGGCATAATCAGCTATGATCAGCTTTGTTCTACGGCAGAATAAAAAGCCATGCTTCTTGCTTCCTTTACTGTGTAAGCAAATGGCACAACCAGTTCTAACTAATGGTACATTACGCACTTCGAAGTACCCATTAGCCACAAGTCCCATTACACGTATCCGGTGGACTTTAAGCTTAGCCGTGCCTTCCTCTGCTAGCTGCATATATTTGCATCCTTTCATTAACTCTTTCCTAAAATCTTAGAGTTGGATTCATACATAAGTAGGGATAGAGCATGCTCAGAATTTTTACATTTATTTCCAGATACTATTAGAAATCCACAGGTCTTGGGCACTTATGGATCAAATATTCTCACATTAAAGTACTTCAAAATTCGTGGCTGATTTGTGTATAAATTGCACACAGAGCCGTACTGCCAGTCAACATGTTACCAAGCTGAGAGCAAATGGCATTCTGTGTTTTGAAGACTGATAGCTCTTGTACCCCTTCTGTTACATCCCCCATCATCCCATTTAGATTAAAGAACTTTATTGACCCCTAGGAACTCCACAACAGATTCTTTCCCCAGGCAAGACAAGGGATCCCAGCTGACCAAACAATGTGGTGAATGGTTTCTTCATTATTATTGTAGAAGTCTAAAAAATCCTCAGTGTGTTCCTTGATTCTTGGAATGTATCACTGCAGGAATCACTCTTAATCACATTTAACTAGGAGTCATTTATTAGGCTCACCGAGGACTAGTGACTTGAAAGTCAATGGCACTATGGCAATTGCCCCTGCTTAGGATGTGGCTGTACCAGCTAGAAACATCTGTAACAAAATTAATTAGCTACAGAAATTTCACTTGTCGTTTTCCAGCAATCAAATAAAATGGCAAGTAGACCCTTAATTTTTTTTTTCTGCCATCACTACTTCTCTGTTTCCTTCTATTGAAGCTGCTGGAAATAAAATTAAACCATGACACTATTTGTATGATCATTTCATCACCTCCCTAGGAGAGAAACTATATATATGCCTATACACACATGTATGCATATATACATATATACATATAAATTCTTTTTCTTGCCATGACAAAAGACCTTCCCCACTAGTCTTGTGTGTAACTGTATAAAAGTTATATAGTATATTATAATCCATTTAGGCTTTGGGTAAGATGTTTATTACAGGTGAGCAGACTATTGACTATTAACAATGATACACGATTAATAATATCAACAGTAAAGGCTATTAGTACCACATCTACCACAACTACAATAGAAATAACAACCACTTTCTCCCGTGCTTTACATTATATACCTTTGTTTTGTTCATTAATTCACAAATTAAATATTAATAAGAATCTCTCGAAAGTATCTCTCAAACGTATGCTGACATATCACTAATAACCATTAATATGTCTTTTTTTGCCCTTTGTATCTGTTGTGATCTGAAATACCAGACAAATTCGGTAGCTGGTGGGCTGGAGTTCTTTATATGATTATATCAGAAATTAATTTGGCCCACACACCTGATTAATTCAACAAGACCAAGCTGGTACCTCACATGCTCTCTTTACATTTTGATTGCCCCATATCACTGACGTTTCCACCCTGCAACATGTGTCTTTCAGCCACTAATTTTTATTAAGATGTCTTAAAGATCTACTAAGGTGTTTGCCTTTTCAACGTTACTTCTGTGTCCCCCAGGGTTTAGTTACACCTTCCATTCTGTGGCAGAAAAGGCTATTACATCATTTACTTTTACCCATGCTCTTTTTTCCTGGGAGAGAGGGTTGTGGGAGGATCCTCACAGGGGTTCATACCCTCCTTCCATCGCTGCCTCATCAGTTCTGCTCCTGAGACAATTCCCTGGGCAAAACTCAGAGCTCATGAAGAGGCAGCCTTTCCACAGGTGAGGGCAGGAGCTAAGTGCATCAGGCTAACCAGTGCTGAACAGGGAAGAAGTGACAAGAGCACTCTCATGATGGAGAGACTGAGAAGGATGTAGTTTCATAAAAATCAAGAGTGCTTGGGATCAGGCCAGTTAGAAAGAAGCAGTGCGTGCCAAAGCCCAGAGCATCTGCTCTCCCTGAAAAGTGCAAAGACAAGAAAAAAGAAAAAGATTCCCTTTAACAAGAAGCAAACCTGTTCGGGATAATACATCAAACCTAAGCTTAATACGTGACCAGGTCTACATTTGTATCTATGGACAGTACGACGAACACATGTTTTGTTACATTATAAGTTTTCTGGGGCAAGTACCATCTGTATTTGCACAGTCTTGGAGTCTGACTGGGGACTGCAGGAGTTACCACAACAGGCAAGCCAGGCACCTATCTTGGTGCAATTCAGCACAAAAGAAATTGTATCCAACAAATCTGTGAAAGTCTTAGGCCTTATGCACAGCATCACGACTACATGAATAATAGCTTCAATAAGAACCACTGTAAATGATTCTCATAATTGAAATATGAAGTCTCTTGTATCTTATGGGAAATTCTGCTGTTTGGGCTTTTTTGTGATTTCTTTTTCTGACAGAGTTCAGGTAGATCTGGGCATTTCTTGCAATTCCAAATCCGGAGTCAATAGCTAAGGAGGGCTGTGAAGTGGGGAGATCCAGAAGATAATAGGGCTCCCTGTCATTTGGCATTTGCTCAGGAAGAGTATTGCTACAGGCACAGTGATTACATCAGAAAAACTACTTCTAGCTTCCTTATGGAATTTAGGTAGGCCTAAACAAAACTAACACATTGTCCACCTGAACCAATAACAAAACAGCAACACATCAGAAGATCACAATCTTCTAGAG
>NW_008825080.1:4003264-4023851 GCF_000699105.1 Pygoscelis adeliae
TCTCAACCAGCAGGACAAGTGAGACACAGGTAGAATAAAATGAGAAAAAACACTGGAAAGTTTAACAGTTTGTTGTCCAGATGTTTCCACACAACAAAGAATCTTTGATGTACCTCTAAAATCGCATGTAACTTAAACCCCATATAGCTGCAAATACACGTGATAGAGATTACTGTATAAAAACAGTAGCTGTGCAAAGAAAACAGCTCACGGTACCTCCACAGATTGTAGCTAATTCACAGAGAGTTTTAACAGTGGAGACCTGTGAGGTAAAGCTTGATTTCTCCTGGGCATATGTGAGCAGGAGCTTGTGAAACCCAAGAGAAAATTCAGTTACTGCAAATTTGTCTTGAGGAAGGAAGGCAGAAGCACAGCTGGCAGCATCCCTGCTGAGTCAGTAGGTAATGTCTATGCTTCAGTCCCAGTTATAGACAGGCTGGTAGCTAAACTTGCACAGGACTCACTGGCTGTCCTTGGTCCACAGGAGGTTTTTCAGCCTGTGCTGAGTTCCACAGTGCTACAATATCTTGTAGTTAGCTAATTTAAGGCCAGGTAAGCCCATCCCTCACAAGAAGAATTATATAAATACTGCAGAGTTAGTGAAGCTCCCACAACGTGTAATAAACTATTGCTAAATACAGTTCTGCATTCAGTAACCTTAAATGTGGGGTAATCATTAAGCATGCCTGTTAAAACTGTTTAGTACAGTGTGGTCATGGTGTAAAAAAACCCCTCTCAGTTTCTTCTTAGTAGCCCTTCCAACTAGTGCAAATTAATTCTGTATGTTGTATTTGCAAGCAATCATTTTCCTGGAAGCAGGGAAAAGAGCTGTTCCTTTGGGTCAGGCCACTAAAGATGTATTGCAAGGTAGATGGATATTGAATCACTGAAGAAGATAACTAAAAAAGCTGGAACATGGTGCATCTGAGTGTAAAACTCTCCAGTAAATTTCTTTGTACAGTACCACTTCAAGTCAAAGTCTATATAGGAAATAAAAAGGCACCAAAGCAAGAAGGCAGTGCTCTGAAACAGCAGTCTCCAAACTTTTTTGACTGCACACCCCCGATATATGTACATTTATTTATTTTTAAGTTTTGTACATGTATTACTGAAGTTCTAATATTTTCTTCCTGCACCACAGTGGATCATCTTGTGCACCTGCTGGAGTGCATGCACCCCACTTCGGAGACCAGTGTTCTAAAAGAACTTATTCTAACGTTGTGCACTGTCCTAGGAAATATTTTGCAGTATTTTATACAAGATCCAAGAAAAAAACAACACAGTTTGGGCTAAGGGGAACATTGATACTAAGAAACATCTTTAACATCAGCAGGTTAAAATATTCAGAGACTGTGAAGTACCATATTATATCTCAGATAAGAGCTTTTTATGAACACAAAAAAAAAGATTGTTGCTACAATTTGACCACAGGATTAAACCAAGTTTAGCTGTGAATGGTAGGCAGATGATAAGAGTGTTCGGAAGTGGTGTACCCTGGACAGCCTCCAGGGTATCTGGAAGAACAGAGATCCCCATCATCATTTCTACCATTAACAGAAATGTAAACAGTTACAGTGCTTTCTTTCTGCTTTCCTAGAAATCCGCATTCTGTTAGCTAGCTCAGTTTCCCTTACACCTTGAGACTTGATATAGACAGCATCAACATTACCTTCCCCATACAAACAGCCACCATTGAACTGTAATCAAATTCTAGTTACCCTGCTTTAAGAATTTGTCTCACTGCTGAGAATGCTAAGGATACCTTCTTTAATGACAGTTATATTTCTTTTGTCCCTTTTGAAGTACAAAAGTGATGTTCTCGCACAAAGTGATGTTCTGAGAAACTGCAGAATGAATAATGTGTGGGTTAGCATTTTAGCTTGTGACCATCCCAGAGTTGAGTGCTGAAGCCTTTGAGTTAGACATAAAGCACCCCTGCCATCAGCATTTCACATTGATTCTCCACCCATCCCCTTGGCATGTGTGAGGCTCATTACAAGGCACCTAGTGTTCCTGGCTTTGGCATGAGACCAAGCCCGTCTGTACTGACAAGGCTGACAGACTTTAGGGCATGCAAAGAAAAAGAGAGAGTGAGAATTAGCCTCCTAAATCTGAGGATCAGGATCACTTTCCTTTGTAACTTTCCCAGGGTTACTAAGGAGGCAGGTGAGGAAACAGGGAACTGAGCCCTGGCAGCACAGCCCTGGTGAGCTGAGGGGTGAGTGCAGAAACAAGCAGCCTGCAGGGATCATGGGGAGACGTTTAAACCTGCATCTCTGCTGAAAGTGGAGTACATGAGGACATGGATATGAGTCAGTAACAGGCAGGAGGAGTGCCAGGGTTTGGCTGGAAGCAGAACCGGGTTTCTCTTTACCTTGCTGCTTGGCTCCAGTCTGGAAGTCCCCATCCTGTATATCCAATTTCTGATTGCTCCACCCCATCCCTCCACCTCTTTTCCACCCACCCTCTCATTGGGCACTGCGACCAGCTGAAATTTCTTTTCCTGCCTGCCCCGGAGCGGAATCTTAATTCTGAGTGACATGCAACCTGCCTGAATACGGGCTTGGCAGACCTGATCCAGCCAGTGGATTCTGGTCCCAATTTCTGCTCCATCTTTTTGTGAAAAGAAAAAAAAAAAAAGAACACCACCACTAATAGGTAGCAATTATATTAGTCTAAAATCCTACAGAGTTTGCTAAAGCATATCATCCTCAGAACGGTTTGTAAATACTAGACTGTGCAATTCCTAGAAATCACCAACTCATCTATAACACATTTATCAGAATAAAACATCTATGGAAAAGTTATTCTCTGTTAAAAGCTGCAGGCTTTTTCATTAGGAACTGACACTTTATATATTTCTCATAAGAACTCTGGCATCTCCCACCTTTTTGGCACTAGTTTCTCTCTTTCATAATATCTTGTGTGCTACAGATGATAAAAGAGATGGCTGAGTTTCAGCTGGATGCTTTTGAAGCACCAGTGGGCGATCCGCAATGAGATGATTACCTGTCAAACAGTTGATCCAATTTGTCATGCACTATTGGGATTCTAATAAATGTGAAGGAGGCAAAAAAGTGATTTGCATAGAGTCAGAAACTGATCCAAACTTTCCTTCCCCCAACACACTGCAGAGAACTCTGAACACTTCAGGTATTTTTTTTTTTTTTTAATGAAAGAAGACCAAGCTATAAATCTCAAAACAAGATTCTTATCCAGATTTGAACCATGATGAAGCTTAGTCAGGATATTTGGCTCTAGGTTTTGGGTCATCCAAATACAGGAGTAAGAAGTTCACCGTAACATTTAAGATTCAGATAATTTTAATGTTTTCTAACATGGAAAGACATTTTGATTTGGGGTTTTGACTACAGAACAGGTTGAGTTTACTTTTGTCTATGTTTTTATAAGTGCATTTTCTTCCAAAAGCAGTCTGAACTCGAAGCTCTGCCTGGGGACAGGAGCCTTGCTCCTGCAATTTTTCAAAAAGAAAGAAGGAATGGAGTATCTCTCTAACTAATCTAGCAGGGTGAGAGGGAATGGGTTGGTAAAGTTTTGCATACATTTGGACAAGCATCTGCACTTTTTGATTATTATCTGAAACTCTGTTCCAAACTTTTGGAAAGTTGTCTGGTACTTATCAACATCTATGAAGTACTATTCCTTATTATGTGAGAATCTGGATTAAAATAATTGCACAAAATCCAATGGTATCATGACACGGTTGTTAGATTTTCTGTAAGAATTAGAAAAAAGTCCTCACATCCTAATATTGATCTAAAGCAAAGTCTTTCTGATTATTTAACTCTCTTTCTACTGTCAATTACTTTCTGAAAATTATTCTTTTAAAGTCAATCTGAATCTGACCGCACAAAATCTGCGTACTTGGCATGGTTGCCTTGTTTAGACTTTCCCTGAGTGAGATCTGTGAGTACTGTTATTGTCAATCTGCTCCACAAAATCAAGCATTTCTCAAACATCTGGAATCTTTGAATTTCTTCTTGACTGTGCTGGTTTTGGCTGGGATAGAGTTAATTTTCTTCATAATAGCTGGTATGGCGCTGTGTTTTGAATTTGTGCTGAAGACAGTCTTGATAACATAGGGATGTTTTCGTTACTGCTGAGCAGTGCTGACACAGAGTCAAGGCCTTTTCTGCTTCTCACCCCACCCCACCAGCGAGTAGGCTGGGGGCGCACAAGAAGTTGGGAGGGGACACAGCTGGGACAGCTGACCCCAGCTGACCAAAGGGACATTCCATACCATATGACGTCATGCTCAGCATATAAAGCTGGGGGAAGAAGAAGGAAGGGGGAGAAGTTTGGAGTGATGGCGTTTGTCTTCCCAAGTCACCATTATGTGTGATGGAGCCCTGCTTTCCTGGGGATGGCTGAACACCTGCCTGCCAATGGGAAGCAGTGAATGAATTCCTTGTTTTGCTTTGCTTGCGCATGCGGCTTTTGCTTTACCTCCCCCATCCCACTGGAGTGGGGTGGTGGTGAGCAAGCAGCTGTGTGGGGCTTAGTTGCCAGCTGGAGTTAAACCACGACACTGACCAACTTAACAGCCTTCTGCGGCGCAGCTTTCTAGAGGCCATCAAAACCAGCAGCATCTCCTAACCTCCTGGTGAGAGTAATTTCCACAAATGGCACAGGTACCTGCATTCAGAAACCACCTGCCTTAGGAGATGTTGATTACATCCACCGTGTCCAAAATTTTCCATGGCTAACAATTTTTTATTAGCTGCTAAGGACTGATGTTGGCAGCACTTTCTTGTGATGTCACTAGAAGAGCAGTAGGAATGATTTAAAAGCCAGGAGCTTTGAGTTATTGTTTAAGGTACTTGGTTAGCTAGGTACTGTATTCTCCTCACATTTGTCTACAAGAAAAGATGCATTTATGGGAAGTTTTCCAGATCTCTCTTCATTAAAGTGAAGAGGTCGTATTTTATTTGCTGCTAAATAAAATAGTATATTACATTGTAGATTATTATACCTAAGTGTGTGTGCTTGGACGATACTTCACAGAAAGCAAGTCAAGTGCAGAGCTATAATTTGTTTCTTCTTGAGAGCCATCTTGGCTCAGAAAAGACCTTTTCTCTCCAAATGTTAAAGGTTTTGTGGAACACTTCTAGTCTTGCATTCTCTGTATCATAATTTCAAATGCTTTCTGTTGACTGTTTAAACATAAATCAAAGTATAGCAGGGCAAAGTTTGCCTAGCAAAGGCCTGGAAACCAAGTCCTACTGGATTAGAGCTTTAAAGGCGACATATTTGGTTTTGTAATGTTCGACTTCATGTGTACTTCTGCCTCTTGAGTTTAACAGCTCCAGCTGTGTGTCCAGAGTGCAATTAGACAGTCTAAAAGGGGTTGTGACTTAAGCATCGATCTCACACTTTGGGAGTTAAAAAAATGAGTTCTCTCCTTTGACACAAAAAAGTGATACATGAAACACCCCCATCCCATCTTTTAGGAATATTAGATGGCATAGCTTCACTTTGTATAAATAATTAAAGAGTACAGGATAGGTAGCAATCAGAAAAACTGTTGAACTGCAGAAGGAGTGGTACCTTCACCCAAAGGGACAGGTGGAACAGGCTGGTGAAACAGTAACCTGCCTGGCCATATCTGCAGGAGCTCAAACATTTCAGCTAACCACAACCTTTTTCTTCATGGTTGTATCCCAAAGGGTTTGAGCCCAGACCACAAAGAATATTCTACATCCACCTTGCATTTGGAAGTGGTGCTGCATATATACTGCACAGGTCCTGACATTTGTTTGGTAATTCATTTATAACCAGCGTGTTTCTGTGGCACTGATAACTTGTATTTGATTTATTTTTGCAGTTAACTTGCAGTTGTCTTGTAAGTTCCAGCACAGAAATCAGTTTCATTCCCTGTAGTTCCTACATTTGATCTAATACTGGATAGAGTATTTGTAAAAAATCATTGCTTTCCTTGCTAAGATAGAACAGAACAATGAGGTGTGTCTTAAAAATAGCAGCTTCATAGAATTGCAGAGTCATAGGGATGAAAAGGCCTTGAAAGGTGATCTAGTAACCTATGTGCCCCACAGTAAAATCAATTATACCCACATTCTTTTTGATAGAAATTTAGCGAACTCATTTTTTACAGCCTCTGAGGATGGAAACTCCACAGGCTCCACTGCCTCACTGTTTATATAGTTAGAAAGTTTCTATAATGTTCAATGTGAATCTTTCCTACTGCAGTCAGACCTCACTAGCACTTGCCCTCTCCTCAAAAGCTACAGAATACAGACCTTTCTCTTTGCAACAGCTTTTGTGTAAGTTTTTGTTTTTCCCCTCATGTACCTCTTCTTTGTCAAAACAACATAAAAAGCAAATACAGATGCTGTTCAATCAAAACAGTTTATTTTTTAGGCTAGGTTTATATGCCAAAAGGAAGAGAAAGGACCAAAGTGATAGAGAGATTACATTAAACATTCAAGTGATAACTTATTTGCTGTACATTACTACCTCAGCCATACCATGGCATAGAGGTCTGCAACTCATTGCATGTGGGATATTACTTACTTCAGTGTCAATTCAACATGCAGCAGCATGCTTACAGACATGAATGAGATTGCCCGCTCAGTAGCACTGGAAAGATCTGGTTCCTCACAGGTTTATATGTAGGTTACAAAAAATATTTCTCTTAGGTCTCTTCCTTATTGCTAATATCAGAGTCATGGTGTTCCTGTAATTCTGTCCACTTACTAATAATGTTATTTAGCCTGCAAATAACTAACTACATAATGTAATTCACTGTATTTTTTCCAGCAGATGTAATTATTATTTGAGATTATTTTGGAGGCCATACAAACTTAGCATGTGAAGTGAAATGGTGGCAAGGCACAGAATCTGCTGGTGACCCAGGGTTTATTTTCTGAAAGGGAACCAGCTGCCAGACTTGCACTCTTGGGACTGCTAATGTGCAAGTCAAGGCTAAAGCGTAGCTGGACTGCTTGGGACTTCATAATCCTTTGGAAAATTAGTTATGAAATCATGTGTTTTGTGAGTTTGGGTATTTGGGGGGATTTAAAATGTTATTTATACTAGATACTAGAGAGATTGATATTTCATATATAGATCTTCTTCTCTTATGTATGCGACTGGAAGTTTTACCAGCTGCTAAGGTCCAGATTGCATCCACTTAACTTCAAATCTGGGTACTCAAAAATAACCACTTACACTACCTGTATCGTGTACTATAGTTCTCATGAGCCTAATCACAATACCCCTTGTTACTTCTTTCTTTTCCTTTCTCTCCAGCATGCACCTTCCCCCACATGTCAAGTTCACTCTACAGTCTCATATTTCAATTGCCCTGGTTTGAGGAAATGTCATGTTGTGTTGGAGTCTAAGAATAGAAGGTGCTCATCAGTCAACATTTTTACAGTGTGCTAATCGTCACCGCAGTGAGCTGAGTTAGTACACTGGATTTTGACCACTGCCTTGGTCAATCACTGAGCAGCTCTATTCATCATCTACCTATTCTTATGGATTTGTTTCCATCATGGCCACCTAGATTAAAAAGAGAGAACAGAAAAGAGAACAAAAATCACCGCAATTCATATCTCCAGTGAAAAGTATTCAACACCATCTGAATTTAATAAATGCTGAAAATAACCTACGTTAAAAAAGAACACACATTCCCCCCAAAAAAATTTCATTCTGGACTATGAATAAATATATACTATGAATAGATGAGGCAATCTGATTTTATCAAATAGAAGTTTTGTTTCTAAACAAAAGTCCCTATTTATTAGAAGGATGGTTTTCTTTCCTCAAAGGCATTCATGGACGGAAAAGTTATATTTTCCATGTATTGGCATCCTGTACAAAAATTAACTTTGGATACAGAACTTTAGTGCTTACCCCTGCTCATTGTTACTGTAATTAAGAACCAGCAGTGTTACTCTGATTATAGCTTAAATTACTGTGGTAGTCAAAGAACACCTATCCCATTCGTATTATGAAAAAAAAAAAAAATAAATATGTTGGACAAAAACATTAAGATACACTAGTGCTCTCATATTCTTTTATTAATGTCTCAGCTACTTTTGACAAGAAAGAATAAGTATACTTAATAAATAAGTACATATCAGGCAAGAATATATATAGCCATATAGATGTATAAAGTGTATATAAGTAAGAATATAGGTTCAGAGACTGTGTTCCAACCCATTTCTCCACATCTACAACCTCCCACAAAGTATCATTTTTTTTCTAGTTAACCTTGGTTTCCTAGCTGCACTGAGATCTGATGTGCAGCTTTCCGTTCCTGAATGCCAAAATTTTGTTCTTTCTTATCAGACTATGTAATGATTATTGGGAGCACCCAGTAATGGGTGTTTTCCTCCCTAGTAGACTGCTGTCAGTAAATCAGTTCTTTCTCACTGGCCTCTACATCCCAGACACATTTGACAGGAAATAAAGTTGATCGGAGTCCAACAGGAAATAAAGCTGATCAGATTCCAAAGAATTTGCTCAATTCTGAGAAAATCCTTGCCATAGTATGCAGGTCCTTTTCTGGGCTCTTTGGCAATAGCACAAGTATACCCCAGTCCTGAGTGAGCTGTCTTACCAGTCTGAGGGTGAGTCTGCCCAAGCCAAAGTCAGTGTCCATAAAGTCAAGGCTATTGTCCCACAGGACAATGGCCGTTCAAGTAAGGAAAATTCTACATTTTAAAGGAATAAGGGCAAATTCACAAATGAAAGTACATCCTTTGTGAAGAGGGGTGGATTTATGTCCAAGATTTAACTGAAAAATACGGGAGAAGGAAGACAATTACCTTAGCAAAGGAAATAAAAGGGAAAAAATCAGAGCATGACCTAGTCAGGTCTAACTCTGTTACAAAATATAAAATATTGTGCCCCATTCACAGAATCATAACTAAAGTCTGGCTTGAAAGGTATGTCTGGAGATGATAGTCCATGTCCTGCCTGAGGCCAGGATAAATTCAAAGTGCAATGAGGTTTCTCAGGGCCTTGTTCAGCCAAGTACTGAAGCGCTTCACAGAGGGAGATTCCTATGAGGGACTCACCTTTCTAGTTCACTTTTTCTTTTACCTCATTTTAAAAGATTATTAAAATATTTTGGCATTGAGCTTCTCCTAAGTATTTTTTTCAAAAGGCTCTCATTTGAGATTTGCTTCAGAGGCCTCACAAATGTAAGCTGTTCATTTTGTGTTTATGAAACCTGGCGGCAGAGAGGTCTGTGGACTGACCGCACGTTCTGCTCCAGTGGCAGGAACCGGAGTGTGTAAACCCTGGTCTTCGCTTGGTAGCTCATCCCAGCTTTTACATAGTTCTTTTTCCCAAGGGGCAGGGATCAACAAGAACAATTTTTAATGTCAAGGAAAAGTGTTTCAAATAGAAATAACTATATTCCTCCATGAGGAAGAAAAAAATACAATAGCTGTCCTCATCCTACAAATATTCCTGTGCTTAAATCTCAACACGAGAACTTCCACTACCATTTGCAACCCATTGATTGTGACAGGATTTCACATCTGTCTACATCTAAGTGTGCTAGTAAGTGTTTGCAAAACCCAGGAAACTCCTTGTGCCTTGGTGCCTGTAGCTGGGGGATACAGGTAGGAAGAGGCACGCTGAGAGTCTGTGCCCAAGAAAGGCACCACAATTCTAAGCCTAAAGGGAGCCCAGTCCAAAAGGAGTGTCCTGTGTCATAGTCAGAGGAACCTGCATGTTCATCCAGGATTTCTGGGCACATTGCAGAGGTGCTGCTACTGCTCTGGGGCTGTAGAAACTAAAAATGTTGTAGGGCCCTCAATGACATCTAAAAGAAAGAAGGGATAAAGAGTGTAACAACTTTAGCCCGGTGGTGTTCTCTGATGGAACAAACTGTCCTGGTGTTCCCCGCAAGCCGTGACAGCTGTGCTGCTTCCCAGGATGCCACAGAGCTGTAGCAGGAGGATGCAGCATGATGCTGCTCCGTGTTGCTGATTTATATTCTAGAATGAAATATTTTAATTAAATTACTGTGGAATGAAAATATGATAATTTTCAGTAGACAACGGAGTCATTGGACATTAGAGGAGGAAAATGAACTGTGACTGGGGCAGCAGTTTAGTACTGTAGGAAAATTGCAGTAATCCTAATGAGGTGCTAAAAAGCAAAATGAAAGCAGTCCCAGTCAGAGAGTTGATTTAAAAACCCAGTTGCTTTAGGGCTTTTATGTAAAATGTATCAATCTCATTCTTATCTACAACACTTTATCTATTATTGTCAACCACTGTCATGACAGTGTGAGCTTCACCAAGTGAGCACAAAGACAAGGGGAAGTTGAAGTTAATTAAAAATGCAGTATTTTAAAAAATTAAAATCTTATTTAAGCCCTGGCTAAGTACAGATTCTGTTTTACTGTATTAGTTCTGAAAGTAACATGAAAAATTGAAATAAACTCTGAAAGGCCTTGCTATTTCATAAACAAAATATGTATACACAGGATAAGTTTCAGCATGGCTGCCTAACTTACAGATAAACATTATACTAAATATTCACCAAAATAAATCCACTTGTACATCAAAATACATTTGCCTGGCATAATATATAGGGCATTCATACAGAGCTCTGGCTTAAATGCATTAAGGCATCCCAATTTTCAGCATTTGGCTTCACTCCATATATAATTTCTTTCTTTGTATCTACAGCGTTATCTGTTGGCTGATTTTAAAAAAGGTTTTCTCAAGCAATAATATTCCTAGCTCCAGTCTGATCACTGAATTCATGTTAAACTCATGAACTAGCAAAGCACACAGGTATATGTTTAATTGTACCTATGCAAATAGACTCACTGAGGTCTCGTGTAGTTAGAGCTGGACAGAGTCAGGAGTGTTCTACATGATCTTCCCAAACCTCCACTATTTCTGGTTGAGAAGGTGTAGGAAGGTTGAGAGAATGAGGGAGGTTGATGGTCTAGCACTCAGAAAAAGGAATTTCAAGGAAGGGTCTTTGTTGGATTGTATTAATGACTCTGCAAATAGAAAGCGAGATGAAAGGTGTGTTCTACTCATTTACTATGTTTGGAAGAAAATTAAAATCAGGGCATGAGTCTGCACATTTTTCACACTCTCTTTGAGTATAAAACACCCCCTGCAAAAATGATTTTTTTAATGAAAAAGAGGTGCCAGTGAACTGTGGATATATTGTGAAGCCAGAGAAAGTCTGACAGCGTAAGTATATGTGGACCAATCAAGTGAGAAAGTGGCCGAACTTGGAGAGATTATAGAGTAAACAGCAAATCATCTCAGCTGTCTCTCCCACCCAAAGATTACCTTACCTTCAGGGAGACAAAGAAAAGACCTGCCATACCACTGAGTACAAGCCTGCCGGTTGTCATCACTGGCAGGCAGGCCAGCATTATGACTCAGCAGAGCATCTGATACAGTCTGCTGTTTCCACGGTGGTGCGAGCCTGACATCTGCTGTGTGCTGCAGCTCAGGATGCAGCGGGCTATGCAGCAGAGAGCACTTTCAGAAGGAAGGTGCTCTTGAAGAAGCTACTGGTTTCATACACCAAAAAATCAAATTATGATGTAACTATTCCCATCTCTCTGAGTCTTTTTTTCTCTGTCCCTCCTGAGCCATTAAGTATTTCTCAGGTAAACTATACATCAGTACTGAAGGGTTTATAATAATTTCTAACTTCATCATTACTCAGTTACAATTTCATAGATATGAAGTATCTAAGGTGAGGAACTTCCAAGCAAAGCCAAACATAACTTCAAGTCTGCAATTGCAAAAAAAAAAAAAAAGAGAAAAAAACCCCGTTATTTCAGCCTGCATAAAAGCTATTGACTTCTGTGACTCAGTGAGCCAGAGGATACAGTGACCCAAAAGAGCTGGCCCTGAACTCTGTCTGACTCTTGTGTTCTCTCACTAACTCCCTGTTAGTGCCAGCTAACCAGAAATACTAGACCCTGGATTTAAGGTGGGAGTGAAGCTGCGTGAACACAGCTGGAGGTGAAAACGCTGCTAATTCTCTGTCACATCTTCAGTAGAAAGATATTCACATGCCTTAAAAAACTTAGGGCAAAGCGTCCAGCTCACTTCCAAAAATAAACTGTAAGATAAAATTTGCAAAGTAAAAGGCAGAGAGTTTAAAAAGCATTTAGGCACACAGAGGTAGACAGTGGGTTCAAGAGAGGTAAATCAGACTTGGATCCTAACTCCTTTTGAAGCCTTTTGATTGTTTTAATTTATGGGATTAAGATGCCTAGGTACAGTTGAAAACTTTTCTTTCTTGATTAGTTAGCTAGGCATCCAACTCCCACCTGGAATTTAGTTTGATTCCCACTCGGAAACAGCTCTTAATCGGGGAAAAGAGATAGGCACCTCCAGATGCTGACTCATCCCCTTAAATGTATGTAGCTTAGGGTGGGCTAAATTATTCTATAGAGGTTCTTACCTTTTTCCATTGACAGCAGAGAGTAGGTAATTACTTTGACTCTTACATGCCACTCACATTAAATGACGTTATATAAAGCCCCCCCTGAAACTGCCTCAGGAATCATACTAACCTAAGAATTAATCTGGTTGCTCGCTACCAGACTAGGGATTCTTGAATCAGATGATTTCCTGGATGTCCTCAAGTGGTATAGAGAGCATGACAGTCCCCGAAGAAAGCATTTTCTTCAGGTAGATACTCTTCTGAAAAAAACAGAGCAGACCCATATGCAAAAGGCAGGAAGAGAAAAACCTATGAGTTGACTTATATTTTATTGCCATAAAAATTGAAAAATTCTGTGAGCACCACTGAGCTCGGACTCTGGAGCAGTGTACGGTGGACGGCTCTGCAAGGCCTCAGCCTTTAGGCTCGTCTCCCACGCTGAGGGCAACCAGCAGCAGTGGCAGGTAGGTTTTTGTTCTGCCTGCTGGGACAAAGAGGAGTAAAGCAACACTGAGAATTTGGCCCACTTTTTGTTAAAATTTTGGCAGAACAGAATAACATGTAGACATATACATCAATGCATTATTTTTAAAAAGTCGTCTAAAAATACTATTCCTCAGACCTAATCCAGACTATAGCACAGCACCTGGTGCCATTACTCAGTTCCGCTGTTTTCATAGCTGACACTGGGAATAACCTTGAATAGGTCACAGTTCCCCAGACTGATACTTTATGGCACAGGCCTAATGATTCACTTTAATAAGTTTAAATTAATTCTCACTTTTTTCCCCATCCTCAGATTCAGTTTTCCACTTTCTGGTAACTGTCTTACACTTTTATCTCGATCGATAATGTTGTGAGTAGTCAGAGTACCTGACAGATGACAACATCTTTGTTATTTAAGGAGGTCTCTTATGACATGGGACCATCTACTAAGGGCATTTTCTAAAAAAAAAAAAGCTTTTACTTTATAATATACTGCAGATACAGATGGAAAAAGTGATGTATTATGTGAAGTACTAAACAAAGAAATAAATAACTAACTATAGGAATACTTTTTTCCTTCCTGTCACAAAGCAATCTAAATTTTAGTATTTATTCTAGAAATGTCCTAGCCTCTTAGAGGCAAATTATGCATGAAATAATGCAATTAAAACTGAAATAAAAGATTTAAATGCAGCCTCTAGAGGCATTGAATGGCACCACACTGTCTCACTCTTTACTGCCTCTTAAAATGAATGCTCAATTTATAGGAAAACCTTTCCAGTCCTGGCTTTTAGAATCCTCTGGTTTTGATGGCACTAATCGTAATTCAGTTTCCCTGTGCCATGGGAACACATCAACATTTCCTTCATGCTCCAAAATGAACAAACAACTCCATGACCAAACACAACCTTGTTACTTAGTGCAAGGAGGAGTGTCTTAAGTCCTGATTTCTGGACTGGCTTGTTCCAGCTTTTTCAGAAGATATTCTTATATCCCTTCTGAGACTTTCAGTTAATACTTATGTCATTGGCAGCCTTGGGAATGACACTTGGAAAATCATTGATGGCACCACTATGAAGTGAGGGATCTTTGGGAGTGGTGGATGCCATCTTCAAAATTGCTATAAATGTTATGTCTCCAACACTATCAATGATAAGGATGGAAAAGACACATGCGTTTGCAGTGGTGTAACAACTTGCAAAGAGCCTAAACTACCCCTTTTTTTCTCTTTCCTCACTCTAAATTGCCAAAGGGTTTTGATGACAGACATTCAACACCCAGAAACACCGGCAAAATAAATGAATATTTTTTTCTGGATTCACTGACCAAAACCAATGACTTCACAACTGGTTTCATTTGGGAAGGAAAATTCATGGTGAAAGGGGAAGGGGTCAGTTCAATTTTCAGTTCACAGAACTTAATAAATAGGTTATATTTATCTACTGGCACACCAGGATTGTAAATAACTTCACTAAAGTCTCCCTGACTGTAGTAAACTACATTGCATAATCACAGAAATTGATTTTCTCAACAAGAACAGAGATCAATCTATGGAAACTTCTCTTTGACTGTGAGCAATGAAGGAATATCATGACATCAGAATAACTTTATACAATGCATTTGCATTGCAGAAAACGCTGTTTGAGAGGATCACAGATATGTCTTTGACTGCTAGCTTGCGTAGCTGAAATATCCCAGAGGAACATCAGGATTTGTTGCCACACTGTTACTGTGGTGCTGAGTTTCTAAGAAGCAATCATCTCACAAAATCTCCGTGATACTTTTATGAGAAACACCAAACCAAAAAGACCTGCTAGCTGGAGATTTTCAGAGCTTGTTACATGGGAGGTCTAAAATAAATGCCATGGACATGGTTGACATTTGAAGTAGCCCACAAGTTAGATTTTGCCAATTTCCAGCAGAAGGGAGTGATATATTATTACCTGATGTCTTGCCAACATGGATACACCAAACAGGGCATGCTGTGAACATGGTCATACCCAGCAAGTCCTGACTCGCCACAGGCAGCAGAATTTCTATCTGCATGATCTGCTGTCAGTGATCCAGAAACCTGCTTGATTATGTCCCCATGCAGTAGGGTAGTAGATCACTGCTGGCAGCAATAATTCACCACAATTTTGGTCAGGTTCCAGTTCTGTAACGCTTGAACATTGTCATGTGACCATTCAAAGCAGTGTAACCTCCCAAAATGTTAAGATATACAAGAAAATGACAGAAGAAACATCTCACTTTGCAGAAAAACTAAATTGGCTTCCCCTTTGCCATACCAACAGGCGCATGTTTGGTGAGTGTTGGTTTAGCTGGTGTCAACAGAGATAACAGAATTTATTTTTCAAGGGGTCCACTTTTTTAGCATCTGCTTAAAAGAGTTTAAATAATTTACCTGTTGCAAATGTTCCCAAATGAATGCTTTGTTTAATTATTAAACATCATCTTTTATGCTGCTGTTAAATTAGTATTTAAGAAGGATAGAAATTTGTACAGAATCCCTTAAGCAAGACTACCAATGCCATAATTAGAGTCTTTTATGCCTAAAAGTGCAGCCAATCATATTAGCATATTAGCCAATATGCTAGTTAATATCTTCCAAGTACAATGAAGGCAATGCACACAGCCTTTAACACCTGAGAAGTTAAGTCTTTGACTCCTGCATGCAGTATAACCCTTCTTTGCTCAGACAACGTTTTCCAGACCTGTTAATTAGAATATTGTCTCCTAACATTTTTCTTATTGTGAAACAAGCCCCAGAGAGCTGAAGGTCTCCAGCAGTGAGAGAATCTAAAATGTGAAAGGACAGCATTAGATACAGGTTGCTTCCCAAATTGCACAGAACTTACCCGTAGCCCAAAGTTAGTGGCAAAACATCCGTAGCGCCAAAACATCACTAAATCTCATAGAAGAGAGGGGACAAAGCAGACCAAACATGATGATCTGTATTACAGAGATGATAGTACAAAAAGGTATTAGGCAGAGGATAAACTGTATCTAAACATCAGGCATAACAAAGCAGCTAGGAACAATGTGTCCTGGCTGTAGATGTGGTTGTAGACAACAACACAGCATGTGTTAACAAAAAACATGACCGAAAGCATCTGTAAAAAAAAAGAATTCTGTCACTACAGACTTCAGAATAGCCCATTATAAAACCTGAGTGCTAGATAACCGTTATTGGCATGTAGTGTTCACCCACTACTGGCCCATGGAACCAAAGCAGCTAAAATGCCAATAAGAATCTGGAGGTTATTACAGGCACATCCAGGTTTGTTGTGTGAGTGGTACCGACAGAACATAATAATGAGAAACCTGATTTATAGAGCATGGACTGCTCTACAAAGGCAAGTAAGCAGTGCCAGAGATAAGATGTTTTGTAGATGCTTAGTCAAAGAGTGTATATATAAATACCAAAGCAGACCATACAGTCTTTGATGGTAGAGCTTGATGATGTCTAAAGAAATGGGACATTTTACAATGACTCATATCATAAAAATGAATCACAATATACCAGCAGCTGTTCATGTTGGCAGAATTATGCTTGCTTGCCTTAGATGTATATTAAAAATACAGACATAAACTGCCAGATAAGAATACTAGAGAAGGCAGGAGAACCTAGGGGCTTAGGTGGTTTAGTTTTATGAAGAGGCTTCTTCTCACTCTAAGGGACTAAAAGCAAGGTCCATAAATGTGTGTGGATTTGATGGGCCACAAGGAAGAAAAAGTCTATAGTATTTGCAGCTGAGGTCCACACAGGAAAGGGTCAGGAAACGGGACTGCAGAATATGGTCAGTGCTGAGACATTAGCAGCAGCATTTCCCTCCTACTGTCAATTTTCCTGCAGAAATGTTGCATTCATACTTTCCACAGGAACTTGAAGAGTCCTAGCTAAATTGAAATACAAAAAAAAAAAAAAAAGATAAATGCTACAGTGTTTATATATGCAAACTATTTAAACTACTGAAACAAATCCAGGTAGCTTAGATATTCATACAGATAATGAGTACTGGCATGGAAAAAATAATTGGAAGCAAAGTCTCTAAAATACGAGACTTTTTCATATTATGATCAGCATTATCTACTTTTCTCTGAAGAAAATTCGACTGTTTTGAATAGACATAGAAATGAGGCTGATACAGTCATTGACCAGGGTTCTAGACTGTGCAGCAATTTAGTAATTAAAATGTTAGAAGCCATAGTAGTGCCGAGGGCAACTACTTGGGGTTTCACTACTGAAGTCATCACCAACTGCAAAGCTTTTTTTCTTAGAATTCCGCTGGTGTAGTAAGAAATTGCTGATATAATACTTGATTGTTTATTGGAAACTATTCAGGGTCTGCCTTATGTGAGCTGAAGTCGATAGCTGTCTTGTCACCAATCCTATGAGTGATTGTCCCTTACAAAAGCAAAGGAAGATACATGCTCATTGAAGATCACCATTTCTATTCTGAGTTATCAGAGCAATTTGTTATTTTGTCACTATGTGTTTCGGCATTTTATTTAAATCCTCAAGGCAGACATGGATTCTGAGAAGAATCCAAAAAAGATGATACTATTTGTAGTATTATTGGTACTATATGATACTAACTGTAAGTATTTGTATTGCTGGCTTTAGGATCTACTTCTGAAACATAAACACATTACCATTAATTTATTATTATTATTACTCCTATTATTATTATTGCTCCTATTACTATATTATTATTATTATTATTATTATTCCTCCTACTGTTGCAGTCTTCCACAATGATCTCATTGTGCTAGGCACTGTACAAACACCTCAACAGTCATCACCAAACTCCTTCTGCAAAGGCAGGTGCTTGGCAGCCACCAGCGTACTGCAGTTCTTCCTGCCATGTAAAACCCTGGGCAGCGCTTGAGGCACTTCAACAGAGGCCAAAGAGATCAAATGCACTCTGCCATCTTAATCTTTAATCTTTTCCATGTTTTACATGAGAATTTCTAATACTTTTTGTAATGTGTCTCAGGTGTTTTGCAGTAGCTGAGCAACAGCTGCTTAGGAGCACTCACAATATTTTCCATTGTTTTGACTGGATAGAGCTGTGAAATCACCCCGCTGTTTCATATTCTCTCAGAGTATGCATTACGAAAATCCAGGAGCACATTGCTGATTTAGATTTTTCATTTTGGTCTGTTGGGATCCATTTTGTGTGAAGTCATCCCGGGATTTAGAATCAGGAGCATTTTCAATTTATAATGATTTGTGTTTCATGTTTTCTTTTTTAAAAAAGGAATTTTCACTCTCCTTTGAATATTGGCTTAAAATTCGGAACCACTTTCCTGCTCATTTTCAAACTCTTCCTCCACATATATTCCTATCTTCAAGTGCAACCGTGACATACTCTATATAATTAATATTAAATTACAGTCTTTATATTTCCCATTCTCGTCTCACTATTTAATGTGAATGTGGGATTAGTGTCTTTAGAAGACATGCGAGCCTGCCCTTTCAAAGCAATTATTTTATGAGACATTTCAAAAATTTCTTTATTTTTACGTAGTGCTGAAAACAAGTATCAAGCTCTGTGTGTCTGAGCGGAAGGCCTGGAACTTTATCAGCCACGCAGCCTGTAGGTGTGTTTACACTTCTTCAGTTACAGCTTCTTTATGCATACTGCCACAGCATCTTTAGCTGATCAAGTTATATTCCGTTTTGAGTTTGGAGAGAGTGGAGGGGAAAAAAGAGAGAGGGAAAGAGAAATAGAATAAAGGGAAAGGGAAGAATTACAGTACATGAAAGGATGCAGGAAGACATCAAAGTCTGATGGGAATCAGTCAGGATCTTGCTTCCTCTTGGCAACATTAGAGCTGGAAGGTGAATTAACAGACAGGAACTGGAAACTGAGTGATTATTTTCTTGTAAAAAGATTATATAAAAAACATGAATGAAGGAATCACTTTCATATGAGTGCCAAGAAGCTTGTGCCTTATGGATGTACACCTAATGTATCCACATCATACTTTAGGAATTAATTCTCTCTGAAACATACTATCTGTTTTCTTTTTATATTATAATCTAAAAAGGAATCAGTCTTTGAGCCACTGGACAAAATAATTGTTTTGAAAGTGTGCACACACATGATTTCAAAAGAAAGCAGTCTAACCCTGCATTTCTACTGAAGCCAGATCAATTTATTGAAGCAGCTACTACCTGCTTCCTTCATTTCTCTGTCAGGTTTCCCTCTCTACAGTCCCTCCAAAAACTATGTAACAATTAAAACATAGATTTATAAATCCATTTACCAGCACAATTATGAAATGTTTCCTTTCTTAGCCTCAACTGAAAACCTTAAACGTATAATGTGTAATGAAAATATTTCTTCCTTCCATCACTCAAATATGAAAGGAAAATAATTGTAAAGACTGATATAATAAGAAAGTGTTAGGTGAATTTCAAAGCAGATGTATAACTTTGTAAGAAAAATGTGACCAGACAAAAGTCCATCTTTTTCTCAGTAGCCTGCCTACAGCAATGCCTGGTAGCAGGTCTATAGAGAAGAGTATTAGAAACAAGGCAAATACACAGGTTTGGGGTTCTTCTTTCCTGATTTACCCCCTTGGCTTCCAGCTTTAATGACAGGGACTTTCTGAGCTATAGATTGAAGTAGGATCATCATATCATGTGATGGATTTACCCTCTCTTAATTTATCTAATCCTATTTATTTTTTTAGCCTCCATAACATCCTGTGGCAATGCATTTCAGAATATCATTGTGAGTCATATTGAAAGTATCTCATTTTTTATGTTTGATTTTGTAAATTTTATTATGTGCCTTGTAGTTATAAGAAACAATGATGCATCATTTCTATTCACCTTCTCTATGATGCTGGTAACTTTACATAGCTTTTCCCCTTAAAAACATCTTTTCTACAAGCTGAAGGGTCAAAGCCTGTTTATCATGGAGAGCCTCTAGCCATATATTCATCCCCATGCATTATTTGTAGCTCTATTATAAAATGTGTAGATCTCAGTATCTGAAGAGTATACAGACCACAGGTGACCCTAGCACAGTGATCCATGTTTTGCTCTGAAATTCCTTCCTAGTAATTCCTAGTTAGACCAGTTATCCTCAGGGTATTCAGCCCCCTGAGCTGGAAGACAGGGACAGTGAGCAGGATCAACCCCCCCATAATCCAAGAGGAAGCAGTTAATGACGTGGTACACCACCTGAACGCTCACAAGTCTATGGGGCGAGCACGAGTTCATGAGAGGCAGGTCCTGCTTGACCAACCTGATCTCCTTCTATGACCAGGTGACCCGCCTAGTGGAGGAGGGAAAGGCTGTGGATGTGGTCTACCTGGACTTCAGTAAGGCCTTTGACACTCTCTCCCACAGCATTCTCCTGGAGAAGCTGGCGGCTCACGGCTTAGACAGGTGTACTCTGTGCTGGGTCAAAAACTGGCTGGACGGCCGGGCCCAGAGAGTTGTGGTGAATGGAGTTCAATCCAGTTGGCGGCCATAGAGAAGCTGGCGGCTCACGGCTTAGACAGGTGTACTCTGTGCTGGGTCAAAAACTGGCTGGACGGCCGGGCCCAGAGAGTTGTGGTGAATGGAGTTCAATCCAGTTGGCGGCCGGTCACGAGCGGTGTTCCCCAGGGCTCAGTTTTGGGGCCAGTTCTGTTCAATATCTTTATC
>NW_008825080.1:4025489-4025882 GCF_000699105.1 Pygoscelis adeliae
CAGGCGGCCAAGAAGGCCAATGGCATCCTGGCCTGTGTCAGAAACCGTGTGGCCAGCAGGAGTAGGGAAGTGATCGTGCCCCTGTACTCGGCACTGGTGAGGCCGCACCTCGAATACTGTGTTCAGTTTTGGGCCCCTCACTACAAGAAGGATGTTGAGGTGCTGGAGCGTGTCCAGAGAAGGGCAACGAAGCTGGTGAGGGGTCTGGAGAACAAGTCTTATGAGGAGCGGCTGAGGGAACTGGGGTTGTTTAGCCTGGAGAAAAGTAGGATCAGGGGAGACCTTATTGCTCTCTACAACTACCTGAAAGGAGGTTGTAGCGAGGTGGGTGTTGGTCTCTTCTCCCAAGTAACTAGCGATAGGACGAGAGGAAATGGCCTCAAGTTGCGCCAT
>NW_008825080.1:4025964-4029552 GCF_000699105.1 Pygoscelis adeliae
GTGGTTGAGTCACCATCCCTGGAAGTATTTAAAAGACGTGTAGATGAGGTGTTTAGGGAGATGGTTTAGTGGGCATGGTGGTGTTGGGTTGACGGTTGGACTCAATGATCTTAAAGGCCTTTTCCAACCTTAATGATTCCATGATTCTATGATACTTAGTCATACAATTTAGTTTTGGTAGTCCTGCGAGGAGCAGGGAGTTGGACTTGATGATCCTTATGGGTCCCTTCCAACTTGAGATATTCTGTGATACTAATTCCTGTAATTTAATTTGTCTTCTAGACTACAGGTGAGTACAGAGTTGATATTCTCAAAGGACTGTCCTCAATTACCCCACAGTTTCTTTTTTGTTAGAAATAATTTGCAAATAATGGCATATTTTCTCACCTCATTATTCATGTTTGAGGAAAAGTTTGTCTCATTTAGAGCAAATTCTCCTGTGAAAAACAAATGAAGTTACTCCTATACAAACTGTTACACATGGGAATATTTTTCATTCATTTTGGTATTCCTGTACTTGCAGTCCCCCTAAAGACTCTGCTTCATAGTCAATGGACTTGGAATGGCCTTAGTCTGGAAGTTCTTGCACATTCAAGTAGTTATTAACCACTTCTAGGCAGATGTCTGTAGCAGTAAATTTGTGAGATCCAATTTTTACCACTTGTCTAACTAGTTGACAAGAAGAGTGAAAGACTAATGCAGAGTTTTATAGATTTAATACTGTGAAATATAGACATTACCATCTAATCTGAGTTCCTGCATAGCACAACTCATTGTGTTTCACCCTGTAGGTCCTGTAACAAGCCTTATAGATGTCTTTTAGAAAGACATATATTCTTTGGATGAAATCTACAGATAACTTCACCCCATTCCCAGTGGTTACACCTGCTAAAAAATTGAGTGTGATTTTGCATCCTGTTCATCTACTAGGGACAAAATTGTTTTGATCTTTCTCTGCCAGATTCATGAGTTGCCTTTTAGCAGATCTACTTTCCTTTCTCCACCAAAGTATCCCAAACACTGCACAAAATGGGAAATAAGAGCTGTTCAGATTATTACAACGAGACATGATTTGTTTTCTCCTGGAAGGATTACTTGTCCAATTACTACTTTCAAACATGTTGCAGCTGATGTTATGGGACCATGTGGAGTTAGCAACTATACATTACAAAAGCCTTTAGAAATCAGCAGAGATTTCAAAATGGAGCCATACAGGAAATAGTGGTGAGCATGTCTAGAGGAAGAAGAGAGACCAGGCTTTAAAGGCTATTACAAAAGTAGCTAGTTTTTTTCCTAGCAGAATTTACAAAAGCAGCTTTATCTCACTGCGATGCTCCTAACTCATTTAGGTAATTCTATAAATATCAGTAGGCCTCTCTCTGCATTACACCTGCACAAATTTTGTCCAACAACAATCACTCTGAAATTAATTTTTTTGAAAGGTTCTCACCAATACCATATATTTTTGATGCTCTCACAAACAGCCCAGGTACAGGGTAGGAGGTGGAATACAAAACAACACATGAATGGCTAAGTGAGAGGGGGTACTAGAGACTAACATCCCAAGACACTCTTCTCAGAGATATGTTTCTTTTAACATGTGTTGAAATAACCTGGAGTGAAAAAACAGCTGTAAACTCAAAGTTTTTTTCAGAAAACCAAAATATCTGTAAAATAAACAAGGGGTTGGTAGTAGGAAAAGAAATATATTCTGTGCAGGCTGGAAAACTGCTTACAAATGAATGCAACACAAACTCGAATTATTACCCTCTTCAGAGTTTGGGGGTGGTACATTATATCAACATATACTCTTCTTTGGGGCAGAAAACGTGAAGAAAATGTGACTTTTGGGGGCATGAAAAGAAGGTATGCAAACTGTTTTACGAAGACTGTGGTACAGCTGATCCTCAGATGACCTGTCCAGTGTAGGGAGGGAAAATAAAACAAAGACTCTGAGTGCAATATCCACCAGGTACTAATTACCAGAGGCACAAGTTTACATTACATAAGTAATGGCTATACAAGTGGCAAAAACAGAGCTATCACAGTGCTTGGACGTCCTTCTCCCAAAGCTCTGAGCTGCACTGTAGATGGCCCAAATTTGCAACATTTTTATGGACACCTGCCAAATTGACAAAGAGTTTCTGGTTCAAAGCCAGAATTTTCACTCAGCGCTAAGCTCTGTGAGGAAAAGTTTTCTTTCCTAGAGTGAAATATAAGCATTACAATGTTGCTACAAGATTGGAAAATCCAACACAAATAATTCTGAAATAAAGTATTAGATGTGAGCATGTTTCAATGGCTCTTAATGAATAACTCAACGTGCTGTAGCAGCACTGGGGGCTGGGGCTCCAGGCATGCAGTTCTGGAGCGCTGAGTCTCTGCACCCTGAGATCCTCTGAGTTTCCATTTTCCTAATGCCCTGGCAGAGTCTCAGGGATCCCTGAGTATCCTTAGGACTTCTCTGCTACAGAACAGCACTCCAAAAGCAGAGATCCCTAACACTGCTGGGGACTAGTTGGACAGAGATTTGGAAATACAGGCTCCTCAGCAGTGCATTGGCAGTGCATTGGCAGTGTATCTGTTTGTCTCTATTTAATATTAATTCACAGAACACAATACATCACCAGAAAACATCCTTAAAGTTTATTGAATTACCACTTTCCAATAAAATTGCTTTTTCTTCCAAACATTCTTGTGCAGTCTTATTTCTGGGGCAATAAGAAATCAGATATTGTAATGTACATCACCACCTAACTGGCTGCAGCTCCCCACACTCATGCTCAGAAGTGATAAAACATGTAGAAATCCAGTTCCGCTGAAACCCAACAAGCTGAAGAAATGGTTTTTAAAATGGAATTTAAGGTTCTTAAACATTAAATGCTTTTGAAAACTTCACTCTTGATCTTTGGTCAGACTGCAGAATTTTTCTTGCTGAAGAAGAAGTAGTTGGAGGCAGTCTAACCCTGAGCATAATGCCCAGGTAGTCTGCGGAGCTTGCTGTGCAGGTAAGAGGAGGATGCCCTTTTGATTTATAAGCTAAGCTGAAAATCAAGTCTAAGAAACGTCCTCTTACTGCATTTGCAGGGCTTCCATTAAGATGTCCTGCTGCTTCTCAGCATATTTTCTATATGCCATCCAGAGGGACCTGGACAAGCTCAAGAAGTGGGCCTGTGTGAACCTCATGAGGTTTAACAAGGCCAAGTGCAGGGTCCTGCACCTGGGTTGGGGCAACCCCTGGTGTCACTACGGGCTGGGGGATGAAGGGATTGAGAGCAGCCCTGTTGAGAAGGACTTGGGGGTACTGGTGGATGAAAAGCTGGACATGAGCCAGCAACATGCAGTTGCAGCCCAGAAGGCCAATCGTATCCTGGGCTGCATCAAAAGAAGTGTGGCCAGCAGGTCGAGGGAGGTGATTCTGCCCCTCTACTCTGCTCTGGTGAGACTCCACCTGGAGACCTGTGTCCAGCTCTGGAGCCCTCAGCATAAGAAAGACACGGACCTGTTGGAGCGGGTCCAGAGGAGGGCCACAAAAATGATCAGGGGGATGGAACACATCTCCTATGAAGAAAGGCTGAGAGAGTTGGG
>NW_008825080.1:4029958-4037909 GCF_000699105.1 Pygoscelis adeliae
CTGGCACAGGTTGCCCAGAGAGGTGGTGGATGCCCCATCCCTGGAAACATTCCAGGTCAGGTTGGACGGGGCTCTGAGCAACCTGATCTAGTTGAAGATGTCCCTGCCCACGGCAGGGGGGTTGGACTAGATGATCTTTAGAGGTCCCTTCCAACCCAAACTATTCTGTGATTCTATGATATTTTTCAAGATAAAATTTTGTCACCTCCTTTTCCCTCTATCTGCATAACCAGAAAAGGTGTTTTGCAATGACTTCTAAGTAATGCAATATACTGCCACTAATACCTCCTCATACACAGAAAATTGCCAGCACCTAAGATAGCTCCCAGGGTGGCAGGACCTATCCACTGTGCATGGCAGATCCGGACATTTGGACTGTTTTTCTGAGGAAATGGTTTCTTTCAGTCATTATCAGAAAGAGGGGAAGGAGAAGACCAAAACTTTGTTGCTTTTTCTGTTTCTTTCCCTTACTTTTCTTTAAATTAAATATCTCAATTATTTAGGCACAAAGTGATTAATGAGAACTGATGACCTTACTGCCATTTTGAAGATTATTTAAGTACATTGTTTAGCAAAGGGCATTCATTTGCTGTGATGTGCCAGAAAGGTCTGTTCTGCTGCATGACACTGGCTGGTACCTTTTCTTTGTAAAGGGTAAGGTGCTGGATACAGCTCTGGCCCAAATGCCTGTGCCCCAGCAGAGATCCCTGAAGTTCGCATGCTGCTCAGACCAGAGGCAGGAGAACACACTGGGAGTTTTTCTTAGGCTACCTAATTATGTTGTTTAATTTCACGGTGCCAGCATCCAGGAATCTCAGCTACAAATGAAACCTCATTGTGTCAGACATCCAGATGCTGAGAATCAAGAGCTTACCACCTCACTCTCTTTCTGTGTCCCTTCTACCAGCCTACTGCTTCCTCCACCTTTGCATTAATAATCATATTTGTTGCCTGGGTGTACTGGCTTTCTGTGGAACAGCATGTAGTACTCCATGCCAGCGGAAATTTCATTGCTCGGTGCCTTAGTTTCCCTTTCTCTAAAATGGAAGGCAACAATAATACTTCCCTTAGAAGTACTGTAAGTAAATCTTAATGTAGTCGATACATTTATAGCTGTGAGTTGGCTAATGATGGTGAACATGTAAATAAAAGAAATATCTATCAATGAATAAGACATTACAATCAATAAAAGCACTGCCACAATGAAGACATCCTAGGGGGCAGCAAGCATTTCTAATTAAAAAAGACAAGAGACAAAGAGAATATGTTGGGGACTTTTCCCCACCTATTTATACAAAGTATTTAAAATACCACAGTCATTACGTTTGGGAATATATTAATTTTATTGCCACCAAGCCATCTTAGGGCACCTGGCTAAATCAGTGTCCGCAGAAATATGCTGAAGTACATATGTGGTCTCTGCAATAGCTTCAGACAAGCATACGTTTAAAATGAACACACATATTTACTCTTATGCCTTGGATAACAGCTCCAAGCAGTTAAAGATTATTTTTAGTTTTAGCCACTTTTGCTAGCAGTCTAGCTTTCCTCTCCTTTTGAATATATATCATTTCATCTAGGTACCTGTAAAGAGAGGAACAAGGATAAATCAGGGGAAACGCAGGGACAGAGAGCATCCAGAGGGTGCTTGGGAGTGGCTGTCTTGTATATCACTATTTTTTAGTTACCTTGTGAGATGGTAGCACATTTTGGCAAGTCAGATTTGCTAAATGCATCTCATGTACTTCTCATGCTGACCTCAGGGCCAGTCTTTCCACGGGGAAAACCTTTTTCTTCTTCACCAGGGTTTAATATATACAAATGTGTAGTCATTTAACCGTTGCTGGCATGCCAATATACATCTAGCTTATTTTCTTTATTTTTTAAAGACCATTGCTAATGTTCTTTCCAAGTAAAATCAAATTGAAATCTTGTGAAATAAGCACTTTCATAAAGTGTAAACCACGTAAAATACAAATGTCCAGGTTATATGCCATGTCATGAACCTTAACTGGTATCCTCTTGCAGCCCTATTCTAGATGACATCTCAGTGAAAAGACAATCCTTATTCTCATACTGAAAGAACATGGAAAAAGAATCATATCACATTCCAAGAGAATCAAATCTTCCAAGTCTAATGCTGAAGGAAGATGAAGTAACATTACAGGTTTTTGAACTGTCCACGTCACAGATATAAAAAGTAAATACTCAGTTATTCATACAGATAATTTATTTTCTCCTTCTCCAGCCAAGAAGATGTATTCATCATTTGTGCTTGATGAGCACTATCAAAGATCTATAAAGGGACAATCTAAACCTCAGGGCTCACAGATCCTTAAAACCCCCTGTACTTAAGTGCTTACACATTAAATGGATTTTGGCCATACAGCTTGTGGCCAAATGCCATATCTGATAATGATTTTCAATGCCTCAACACAGCTGATGATAATTATCAGTTTACATAATTCATTGCAGTAATAAAAATGGAGGCAAATAACCAAAATCTACACTAGTAGGAAGAGGAAATAGTATCAAGTCTAACCCTGCAGCTCAGCAAATTTGGAAGAAAACTACTAGTGTTGCATATCTCATAATTTCACCTTAGATAAAAATATCTAATAAAACCTACAGATGCTCATTTTGCTGCCTTTATTTTTTTTGCCATTACCTGTGGGGTTAACAATCATTACAAACATGCAAGACATCAAAGTTAAAAATATGTTTTTAATACGTCATTCTTTAAGGAAGCAAGCAAAACACAATACTTTTACTCAGGTGACAGGAACAAATAATTTGCTGAGTTGCTTTTGAAGGTATAAATGAGTCCGTTCTGAGAGAAGGAAATAAATGACTTCAAAACTGGAGCTTCAGCTTTATAGTCCATCATTATTCCACTCCCTGCTGGCTAACACTCAGGTCCTAGAAATATTTTGGAAGTCTAACAAGGTCTGTCTGGAAAAGCTGGGATTACAAGGAAGAAAGCATGATGACTATGATAGCTGGATCTTAATCGTCAAACCAGAGTAACTATGCTCTGGTACACTGTGTGGAGGGAGCTGCCTCACGTAAAAAGACATCGTAAATTTATATACAAACCAATATTCACTTAAAATTCAGAAAACATGAAATAGATGGTACTTTTTCAGAGATTAGATACCTGCTAGGCTACTACAGGCAAATAATTCTATAATACAGAGCACTGAAGTTAGACGTGCTATATCTATTCTTTCAGAAAAACTGAGCACATCTCATTTTCTTTTTTAACAATTGCCAAAGATAGCACTGGCTTTTATGAAAGAGCATTCTAGTTTATCACTAGTAGGACACTTGGATCTATGGTTTTCTCCCTTAGCTTGAGATAATTAAATTTCATATCTGCTCCACTGGGAAGAACAGACCAGGTCATGGGGGACATCTGTCACACTTTCTTTGGCATGACTTGTCTCTTATTTTGGCTTTAGAAAATGCCCCGATAGCCCAGTTTCCTGTAGGAATTCCAGTAGCCAGGTTTATTCTCAATTCGGGATTTTTATGAAGTTCTGAAGGAGGGCTAAAGAAAGTCCTATGAAAATGATTCACTGGAGTTAGTTTTATGAGAAAAGGACAACTATGAAGATAGCACCGTTGTTTATATGGAAAACAACTGGGCACATAACATTGCACACACACTTCTCCATCACCCAAACACTACACAGAACTCACTCGTTCGCTGGTATTGCTGGTAGAAAACACATTGCCTACATACTCACTTTTCTGCAGCTCTCGTTCTATAAAATCATGATTTTATCTTTCACAGATTAGCTTCCCTCTCTTCTGGATGTTTCTACTGACAGGTGATATCAGCCAGGACTCTCAGGCCTGAGTCCCCAGGAAGGGGCTGAAGGAACGTGTCCTCAGCATTGTGCTCAAGCCAGCTTTCCTTGGGGACCGTTTTGCACTGTCGGTATTGTTGAGGAAGAGCTCTCGTCTCTCTGCCTGTGCAGAGCAACGACAAAACCCAGAAAATACTTGCTTTTACTGTGCTAGTTACCTTTACAAGCTAAAGAAAGTTTTCCGTGTTGTAAAATATGCATTCTCTGTGCTTTCAGTTCATTTTGGTGTATATTACATGTGTGGTTGTATGTCACTGTCCTCATCTTCTTTCAGGGTTGTGTGTTGGTGTGCGTGGTTTTGCATGAGTTATGAGTTGAGAACCGCTGCCCTGCAGCACGAGAAGGGTAATGGAAAAGGGGTTCTTGGAACAGAGGGAAGAACTCAAATCCCACCTTCTACACAGGATAAATCACTACCGTCAGTTCCTGCATCTTTGACACAGGGCTGCATCATGTTCAGAAAGAGGTTTGTACCCTCACAGGCACAGCTTCTTAGTGATATTCCCTGTTATGTATGACACCCTCTGTGCATGGCTGTAGGAAAAGCCTGAGTTTTTGAGGCTGATCTCTTTCAGGACTGCTGTATGCACATGCAGAAGGCAGGCTCTGACTTGAGTTTAGTATGTGCACACGTATTTCAGGGGACTGTGGATGAAATGGTATAGTGCATTCATCTCACATAGCATTGATGAAAATCCAAATCTGATTATGCTGAGGTGAGTGGAGAGTTTGACAAGTGTTTGAAAGCTCAGGCTGTTATATTTTTGCTACTGCAATGCTGGTGTTAGATCTCAAAAGTATCACTCCCTAAGTCCAGCAGGGAGTTTACACATTTTGTTTATTTTTCTATCAGCTTACATCTTTTACACAGAAGAAGAATCATTTGAACAAAAATGTGTGATTGGTGACTTCTCAGGTAACACAGCAAACCCAGCTGGTAGAAAGGCCAGCTCTTCTGATGCTGGGCCAGGGCCTGTGCCCCAGTGGCATGGTCACTTTGCATGTGAAACTCCTCTGAGTGTAAGTAAGAAGAGACAGAGGCAATACTGTCTAGGGTGAACACAGGGAAAGGTGAGGAGATGGGCTTTCAGCCCACAGAGATTGTCCAGGAAAGGTAATATGGACATAGGAAGGTGATCTTGCCTGGTAGGTGTTCTCCATAGAACCATAGAACAGTTTGGGTTGGAAGGGACCTCTGAAGGTCATCTAGTCCAACCCCCCTGCAATGAGCAGGGACATCTTCAACTGATCAGGTTGCTCAGAGCGCTGTCCAACCTGACCTGGAATGTTTCCAGGGATGGGGCATCCACCACCTCTCTGGGCAACCTGTGCCAGTGCTTCACCACCCTCAGCATAAAAAATGTCTTCCTTATATCTAATCTTAATCTACCCCCCTTTAGTTTAAAACCATTACCCATTGTAATGGTACATTACAACAGGCCCTGCTAAAAAGTTTGTCCCCATCTTTCTTATAAGCCCCCTTTAAGCATTGAAAGGCCTCAATAAAGTCTTCCTGGAGTCTTCTCCTCTCCAGGCTGAACAACTCCAACTGTCTCAGCCTTTCTTCATAGGAGAGGTGTTCCATCCCCCTGATCGTTTTTGTGGCCGTGACAGGGTATACTTCCAAGACAGCATTGAAAAAATAACTTTTATGCAAATGTTTAAGTGTTTTCTTGAGCAAGAATGCATGCTTTACTCTAAGTGAGCCTTTGGAGCTGCTGGAGCTGAATTTAAAAAATAGTTCAGCTTGAACCTCCAGGAGACAAGGGCAAATGCAGCTGGGCAAATAGGAGAAGGTGAAAGACCCTGTGGCTCAGGTGTGACTGAAGATAGCTCTTGGTTCAGAGGGAATTTGTGGGAATGGCCAAACTTCCAGGCACGCTCTCTGGTGCACCCTGCAGGAAGCAAACCGTGCCCACCAAAAAACAGGTCAGAAAAGCAGTGCTCGCCCAGACTTTCTCATACCAGCAGTCTGGTCCAGTACAGACACTGTAGGAACAATCCTGTAAGTAAAATTGCTTCTTCAGTTAAGTAGCACTTAGGTGGTTGGCCCAACATCCTGACCTAAAGAAATCAAATCAAAAGTAAAGATACAAAGATGTGTTCAAACCAGCAGAAAAAGGAAAGAATAAATTTCACTTACTGCTGAAAGGGGTCAGTGAAACAAAAAAAACCCCCAAGATCCCCCTTCAAAATATCTAACTACTATAGCATGATTTTCATCAAGTGATCACATTATGTTGATTAATCATTGCAGGAAATGAGTACCTCAATTCAGGTTTTATGCAGACCAGCAAGAGGGTGCAAGGAAGTCTGCGTTGCATATTGCTACTATACCTTTCAAGTTTTTATGGCCCTCAAGAGAAATGAGGCATTCATAATGTGGGGGAAAAAATAAAAATCATAGAGAGCACCATAAATCTAAAGGACTAAGTTGTGGAAATCACATCTTTAAACTGACACAGCTGTGATTAACTGGCAATAGCTTTTACAGTTAGAAAAGTTTTTGGATATAGTTATTTGCCCAGAGAAAATTTCTGGTGAGGAAAAAAAAAAAGAAAAAAAAGAGCAAGTATTTAATCAAATCCTTGTTTTGGGGCTGGTGGGATAGAATGTGTTAAACCACAAGCCTTGCACCTCAAAAAGCTTTGTTTTGAATCTGTTCTGATCACGG
Organism: Pygoscelis adeliae; assembly: GCF_000699105.1. Lineage (NCBI taxonomy): Eukaryota > Metazoa > Chordata > Aves > Sphenisciformes > Spheniscidae > Pygoscelis > Pygoscelis adeliae. Next base: position 4,036,505 of record NW_008825080.1, read on the forward strand.
TAGATGTTGGCTCACATTTTTTTATAAAACCACCCACAGAATTTAGTAGTCTCCGTTCAGCAGAGCACTGGAATAAATTGTCGTTCATGACTGAGCTCTACTTGCTCAGCCGTCTTCGCAAGTTTAGACAATCTTTGTGTACATAAAACAACGGTTCCCACTTTCGTGTATTCAAACTTACCAATCAAAATTAAAAAGGATATATGCATGGGTATGTATGTATGTGTAGTTAAAGAAAACAAAGGTTATTATTGTTGATACTGAAGTCTATATAGAGGCCTGAATCATAATTGACTTAAATGCTGTGGAATCACTTGTACTTACTCAGGATGTAGGAATAATGCTACAAATCAAAATAATAGCATCCCTCATCCATTTTGCATTTGCTTTCCCCACAGGAGACTGTACAAAGTGAAAAGCAAGCACAGCAGTGCCTTAAGAAATGTAATCTTCCACCAAGGAATAGCTTTACCTCTACAGAGCAAAGATCTAGGTCTAGACAAACAAACCTCCCGAGTTTGACCAGGATGGCTGTGCCTGAACAAGCAAATTGAACAGTCTCAAGAACATTGCTGGGCATGAAACGCAACCGTATGGCTCATAAAACTGCTAGAGTGATCCCTTGCACAATTTTACCCTACATAAACTCCTACACAATTTCCAGTCAGCATAGACCATGAACCATGTCTTTACTGTAGCTTTGTTTCTTTCTTTGCATTCATGCGTGCTAGAGTTGGCAAGCATGTATGTGAATAAAGATCCACAGAGCAGTCAATGTAAAGGAACAGTTTACAGAAAGTAACATGATTTACAGGTAAAAGAATTAGATCAGAATGGACAGAATTTTTAGCTTTATCCAATGGGTCAACAATACCGTAAAAGCCAAAACCAAAATCAGTCCTCATTTGGACCAATTCATAAATTGTTGTACTACACCAAAGTATCTGCTGCCCAGGCCATGGAAACTCCACTTTCAAAGAAACAAACAAAAAATTTGCATAATAAATCTCATAAACACATGCCATCAAATCTTTCAGTCCTCTAAGGAAAAGTTTGATTCAAGTATATGGACTTGGGGTTTACAAACGTAAAAAATCTCTGTGGAAAGAAAGCAAATGCATATGGTAGCTTATTGATGAAAAAGTCCATTTCAAACCAATTTATGGAAATTGTTCAAGCAGATTAATCTAGGAGATCAATAACATTCCTTAAAGTAACTAAGACCACAGTAAGCTTTCCTAATAATAACAACACAGGAAAGGAAGAATCTGGGAGGGAAAGACCAGCAACCCAACCTGAACCCTATTTAAAGACATAGCCAGAACTACAGGTAGGGAGTATTTTAAACTTACACTGCCAATTTTGCTTAGATGAAATTATGAGAGGAAATTGTGTATTAAAACTG
>NW_008825080.1:4037954-4064739 GCF_000699105.1 Pygoscelis adeliae
CACATTCTTGTTCTTATTTATAAGTTAATAGTTTGTACACATGCTTTTCGTATTGCAGGTCTGTAATTTCAATACTTTTTTATTATTCATGGCCATGCATTTTTGCATTTTAACTGAAATATCCTCAGTATTGTATTTTAATGCTAATATTTGATGCTTTTCAAAGGCTAGCTGTGTGAGTGAAAGAATGAGTGACAGGGAAGAGAACTGCAATGGATCAGAAATTCAGGTCACATTAGCATAGCTATACAGAATATGAAGTCATTGAACAACATGACAAACAGAAAAATGGTCATCTCCCCAACAAGTCCTCTCTTTTTTATATAATTTTTTGGTAGTGGAAGAGACTATTGGAGACTTTAAAAAAAACAACCAAACAAAAAGAAGATCTGGACAAAAAAGATAAGCCAGCCTGTCAGAGAGAGCAGAGAGAGAGAAGTGCCACAGCTCAGGTTTAGCAAGTTGTTTAGCAGCCACGCAAAGATCTTTGTAACCGAGGCATAAAATGGACCAAATGCTACTGGTACTGTCAAGAGATGTGGCTGAAAAAAGATGCAAAGGTCCAAAGCATACAGTATCTGAAGGAATCTGAAGAAAAGTTGATCCTAAAAGATAAGGTAGTAAGGGAGACCTTGGTGTTTCCTTCACAAAAAATAGCCATAAATCAAGATGCTTTTTAGGCAGGGAAAAAAACCATGTTACATGTAGGAGCAGCTCAGCAGCCACAGAACAGATTTGAGCTTTTTGATATTTATGTCCCAGTGTTTAGCATGGCAAGCATGAAACCTAAGTCTGCAGAAGATAATAAAGCGCCCAATAGTGGAATAATACAATTTCACATAGATGGAATATTGCACCAAGAGCAACATGCCAGCTACGTGGTAACACGTACAGAGGAGACATGACTGGCCCCTTGGAATTCCCCATGGGCAAGAATTTAAAAGCCTCTAGCAAAACATGTCATTGCCAGAAAGACAGCAAGTCAGATCTACCAAAAGTTACCATATTAAGGTAGTTAAAAACTGTATTTGTAACACACTGCATTTGTCAAAAGTGTTGTAAATCATGATATCCTGATCCTTAGGTTTGAGTCAATAGAACTGTTTTAATTTACATTCCTATATATAGATGCAAATATATTTACCTTTTAACATATACTTACATATTTACATTCATATATATATTTAAATTAGCTTGGGCTCTGACTCCTCTCATCCTCAAACTTCTTCATACTGAATTAACCTTGGTAGATGATTGTGAGTAGAAATACCCCCAAGCCTCAAGTTATTTGTCTAGGAGATAGAGGGAGCAAGATTATTTTCTTAAACAGTCAGCAAAATTGTTTGTTCAACAGCTCACATGGGAAGAATAATCTGATCAGAGTTGAAAACCAGCAAGGAAAGTATCAGCCACCTATTCCCTTTCTGGACAGTTTCACCTGTGCAGACTCTATCAGAATATGTAAATAAAATATAAGACAGGCTCCAAGGAACTGTCAGCTAACTGAGACATTCTTCATTCTGCCCGAGCTCTAAAAGAAAGTTGCTACTGCCATAAGTAAGCCTGCTACATGCAAGTACAGCGGGACATTGCCCCAAGCATGCTATTAGACTGAGCTATACAGCTACAGGACAGCAGGTTGAAGAAAACGAACTTAATTTTTTTCTCGTTTCTCCCAAACAATGGAAAGCTTTCTCTTTAAAAGTTACAAATTAGAATTGCTTTGCTGATGATAAGATCTGGCTTTTGTTGAGCAAACCTTAATCCAGGAGTTCCTGTATTTTTTTCCAGACATGATCTCTTGAGACTTGTGCTGCTCCTGCTTCTGCAGCAGTCACTGTTCCCGCTGCTAGTGTTATTCCCACCGCTTCAGCGTTTTGCAAAATGCCAGTTTTCTGGAACTGGCTGAAATCCAATAGCTGACGCCTTGCACAGGGGTTTGCTATATTCAGTGCTGCTACTAAAAGGGTCTTATGCCCCATTCAGAGGCTTCAATTTCTGTGTGTTGAATTACACTTCTCTCCCTCGAATGTGAATGGAAAATGTTTGCCACATTTAAGAAAATCATCCTGAGGGAGCTATTATGTGGGCTAATAAAAAATGCCAATTTAAAATCTACTTTTTTTTTCATGTGCTGTTCCTCTTTTTCACCTGTTTTGACACTACGCTTTTGCAAGGCACTGAGCCCTAAAATAAGCTTTTGTTATATTCCTTAAGATTTCTTCTCCTTAGTAACTGAAGAGCTTGGACTGTGCTGAGAGCTGGGGCATAGCAAAGTTGTGGCCCTCAGCTACTATTGGCTTCATTCATTTAATGAAACTCTATTTAAGCAGCCTCTCAATATTTCAGATGGACAAATCCCTCTGGGAGGGGGCCCAGGCTGTATGACCCGTGAAAAATTATTTGCTGCAACCTGCACTGCACAGTAATTCACAAAAAAGAAGTTGGTCAAGCACGCAAACACAGTTTAATGAATACAGCACGTACTTTTTCCAATGGCCGTATTTTCTTAGCAGATTTTCTGCTCTTCCTCCTGTCGAAAAGGCAATGTGTGCATTTGAAAGCAGCTCTGGTCCATTGCAATAATTTTGTATTGCTGTCAATTAATGTTTGCATTATTTACCTCTTGGGTCCCACATGGAACTGTTCAACAGGTGAATACAATATGCCATAAACTTTCCCAATGGAAAACTGACTATTGATGCACATTGAGAAAGCTCATGATGCAGCGACGTGCAAATGGAGTAGCAGTTAAGCCAAAGCTGGTATAAATCCTGTCCCTCCTGCTATCTATGGGTACTGATGTTAGTGAAGTCTGAGATTTCACTACTGATTCAGCTCTTGTTTTGCGTGTTTGAAAGTCACTGTTTCTTCCAACTTTGAGGTCCCCAAAATATGGAATATCTCTTCCATTATTGAATTCAAGCTCCAGCCTGTACACTCCAATCAAAGGCAAATTATCAGTCATTTAGGGTAGCAACGATGTATTTTTTCCTCTCTCCCATAGTTATATTTGTGTGAAATACTTAACAGCATTCAAAATAACAGTACCACTTTGACTTTTCCAATCTAAAATCCACAATAACAGAATAATAAATTTAACAAAGCAAAAGCTAAAACTTTCAAAAGATACAAGTTAGTATCCACCCATATAATTAAAATGAGGTCATAGGCAGTGAAAAAAATAGTACACTCACTGAATTAATAATCAGTCCCACAAATGTCTGCATATTTTATGAGCTACAGATGTGCATTTATACTTTAAACATACCCACATTGAAATACGACATGGTTTGTCATGTATTTGCTGTGTTTTCATGACAAAAACAGTTCTACAGAAAAACAGAGGACTTCTTTAAAGGCAATTATAAAATGCATCTTGAGGCATCCTTATGCATTTTATATGATACTGTACATGCAAAATACTGCTTTAATTCCAGTATCTCTGTTTTGAACCAGTTGTGTAACCCATTCAGACAAACACAGCATGGAAAGCTGGTTTTACTGTTCAGCTAAGTGTTTTTAAAAAGACCACTGCAGAAAAATTTTACTCCAGCAATATGTGTAAAAGCACGGCATAACCTTTAGATGTCATTGAGATTAGCAAAAGTCAAGAAACTGCTTCAGACACAGTTTAATTCTTAGATGACTGTTTTAACTTTAAACAGAGTTCTCAAAATAGTGCCCAAATGCACAGTACTTGTTGAACAAATTCTGATTTATTGAAAGTAAACATTTACATTGGCTACAATGTTATAACTGTTACAAAGCTGGATAAAAGAGGCTTAAATAGCAATAGAAAGCAAGTGCAGTAAAAAGTGAATAGAGAAAATATTTGGCCTTAGTGATCTTCTGGCAGTATTTACATTATGTACATTTTGTTAAATATTTGTAGTAACTCTAAGGCACCATAGGCTAAATAGCAGGCTGCAGTACTATTTTGTGCACAGAATTTAATAAATTTATTCGGAGAAAAAAAGACGGTAGAGTTAAAAGAAACATAGGCATATTTTACGTTTACATAAAGGAGTGGCTGCTTCTTAAAATTCAAAGATACAATACATACTGGGTAAATTAAAAAATTATTTTTAGAACATTAAATTATATTGAATGTCTGTGTATAAGGACTACTTTTACTGACTTGCTGGTAAATGTTTAATGTAATCTATTCTTCAACAGGTTTTTCACACACTAGATATGTTCCTCTAAAAACTACTTGAATTTTTTTCTTTTTTTTTTCCTTACAAAAGTTTTATACCTAGTACGTATACAAAATCCCAATGCAAAGTGTAATGGGTAGTAATTTACATCGTAGCCGTTCTGCGGCAGACTGAAACTTAGCAGGAGCACGCAATCAAAATACTACGAAACAGCAGCTCAAGGTGTTTTATTCCCCCGGCTCTTGTCGGTGGCTGTTGCTCCAGCCGGTGAGCAGGGGTACGAAACTGCCACCCCGGGAAAGACAGAGGAGGTCAGCGCTTTCAGACCTGATGTTTCCAAAAACAAATCCAGAAATTCAAACCACCAGTGACATCCTTGTGCATTTTATACTACACTGTGCATGCAGAACACTGCTCTGCTTTGAGTAAATCTTCCCATTTTTATTTATCCCCTTCTGAAGCACAAGTGTCCCTCCACTCCTGAGCGCTTTAAGGAATAAATTTGATTATTACCACAGCCCTGGCTGACGACACTCAAGATCCTTTCTGAACAACTTTCAGTGCTACACATATCTTAACTGCTCTTCAAACAACAGACCTTGCTCAGTTTAGTCAACAGGCTTGTCTTTCACCTTGAGGTAGTGTTTGTAACAAAGAAAATGCACAGGACACCAGATTCAACACCTCGGATTTGCAAATAAAGTGCCGCAGGACCCTAAGTGCCCCAAGAGACAAATGGATGTGTGGCCAGCGCCAGCCAGGCTGCCACAGTGCTGCCGGCACAATGCCCACAGCACCGGCAGATGGTGGAGGGGCCGTGCATGGCAAGGCTGGGCCCTGTCTGCTGGGGCCCTCCCAGCCCTTTCTCCCCCTCACTCTTGCCATCACGTCTGCCGTCCTGCCATCGTGCAGCCAAGGAGAAGCTGAGTCCGGCTAACTCCTGCCCCGGCCTACAGGCCAGGCGCTGTGTGGGCGTCTGCACGCTGACCCCATCACAACGGGCCTTGCCTCAGTGGCTTCTAAAAAGCTTACCATGAGAGCGAGGAGTGACTAGTACAAAAAACACCTACATTTCTTCAAGGGCCTGACTCTCAGTACCTCCGATAGGTGCTCAGCACAACACGGGATCAGGCCCTAAACCTATCTGTTGTGAAAATGCTAAGATTACAGAGTGTTTTTCCTCCCACAGCATTACCTCCCTGTCAGTCATGGCTCGTACTCTTTGTATCTGACTTACATTTTCCAGAGCCAAGAAGAAATCCATCTAAATTAATACAATGCTTAAGTAACTAGATACTGTTTTTATATTTATTTAGGGTTTTTTTAGTGTTTCTTTTTAAATCATGAATCTCTTCATTCAGTTTTCCCTTCTTGGGTTTTTTTTGCATTTTGTACTCATCCATGTTGGAAGTACGCTAATTGCTTCCACAGTAGTAAGTGGTTTATAAGCAAAGTATAATTGATCTAAGCACAAAGTTTTCATTTGGAGTGATCTTATATTTGTATTAACAAAAGCATAATCTTAGCATTATTCATCAGATGCATTTTTAGTACCAACAGCTATAATATTAAAATTTTACAGCATCAATAACAGTTCTTTAAGGGCTTTAGAGGAAAAACATAAGCATAAACAATTCCAGTGTCATCAACTAGTTCCTGTAAAATATTAAGCAGAATATTACACAAACTGGCCATTTTATGATAAGTAATATGGAGTCAAAGTCTCAGGTTATCAAAACAGTGTAGCACTGCTGAAGAAAACAGCTATGCTGATTCATATCATAGGAGAAGATAACTCAAATTGTTTAACCCCTTGAATGCTAAATATCTGCCTGAATCTTAAGAAAGATTTAAAAGCATCTTTTTGGATTCCTTTCTCAATGTTTAAAATATTTAGAAGTATAAATATGGCAATTCATAATTAGGGTGCATTATTAAGGTATTAACATAATTTTTCTGCCAAACCTTCCCCACTTGAGGGCTCGTAATTTGTTGTGGGATGTAGGAGTAAGTTAGAAAGTTCTTTCCCAAGAACTCCCTTGGTTGCTCCATGCCGGACATGGTCACAGCTAGATAGCTATGGCTTCATGGCGATTTCTACCAAGAGAGATACTAGAGCCTGGGGCTCTATTTTCTTTGATTAAAAGCTCTCTGTGAAAAGCCTACATCTTTACAGCGGGAGTTATAAAGATTGCTTTATCACCAGTATGTGTGCATGATAACAGAGGAAGGGAAATGCAAGGGCTTTGGGGTTAACACAGGGTCCTTGCTCAGATGATCCTGGCTTTTTATTTTTCATCCCCTGGAATCCATGTGCATGTAAGTATTTGGAAGAATTTGGCAATATGCAACTTCCACCCTTAGATAAAACCACGAGGGAAAAATCCTTCAAAGAAAATCTCATCCTCATTTTCATTCCAGTTCTTGGTGAGAAAGTCTTCTTTTCACCTTTGAAGTTTGCTATAGAAGGGCTATTTATTTTTGAGTAACAGACCCCCAAAGAACCTCCCTCTTTCCCCTCATCTTTTAAAAATGATGAGAACTAATATTTTGTTAAACAATCCAAAGACTCATGTTCACCTGCAGATAATATAACACCTTAGAAAAATTTTCTCGTTACTATATTGGCTAAATAAAAAAGTGACCGAGTTACTGTGTAGCAAGTGAATTTTGGTTTAATTCAATTGCTGTTTGTGTGTGACACTGGGCTTGTGTCCTTGCACTGTCCCCTACAGCGTGATACCTTCCCAGATGGCCCAGCTGCCCTGGGCCCAGCTGCCCCATACCTCCATGGGCTGTGTTTCCCCACACTGCAGCTTCATTCTCCCAGTCCCATTTCCTGCCATGCACTGTGTGGGACCTGAGCTGCTAATGCCACCTGTTAGTAATTTGGTGGCTCCTCATCTTTTTTTCTTTCCAACCAGCAAACCCCTCATCTCTTCAGAACTACCTTTCTCCCTGAAAGGTTGTGCCCTCCCTCTCCCACTGCTTTGTAATGCCTGTGCTCATCACATTCTGCCTTTTACTCTTGGCCACTCTCCTTCTCCCCCATGCGTAAGCCAGTTGGCTCAGTACTCCCTGAAGCGGGCACCTTAAAACAGCAAGGCCTCCATATACCTCAGAGCCCTGCTTTCCTCCATGCTGTCCCCTCCTCCTGCTTATCCATTTAAAACAAACCTCTGAGCAGTCTTAAAATTTGGCAGACATATTTTCCCTCCCCTTTCAGTGGTTGTACTTATGATGGCACCATGCATGGCCAGTATCATGACCCAACCAAGGCTGGTTGGGTTAACCAGCAAAACCAAGGCCCAACCAGCAAACCAAGGCTGACTCACTGCCATAGCTACATTCCAGGCTTCTTCCTTCAAGGGGTTCACTTGTGACCCTGCTGCAGCTTGAGGGGACAGGGAAGATAACTGCTTACTTGGCTTGTCCAGTTCACTCATGGTCATCTTTCTTTTCTCCTAGTTTTTCAAGGAGCCCTCCCACAGTGGTGGAGTATCAGCCCAGAAAGACAACGCAGGATATCTTTATGGACTTGCTTCCTAGTTTCTTTTTGTTATGCAAAATATAGTGATTCAGACACATATGGCAGGACAAATTATAGAGAGATGGTCATTCCAGGGTTTCAGCTCCACTTCTGAATTATGCTGACTTTGTGCAGTTACACAACCTAAGGCAGTCCTTATGTAGATAGACAACTTTCAGGAATCCTCTTTGTTTCAAGAAGTTAACCTGTGTCCCAACACAAAAGATAACAATTAGAGTAGTGATTCTCAATGTAGGGGTCCACCAAATGGGGGTGAAAGCCAACAGAAATTCAATAGCAAAACAGGGATTTGCAAACAGGATTGGCTTTACAAGTCTGATTGTGAACTTAGAAAAACTGAAGTCCCCAGCAAATAAGTCTGGAATGCTAAAATACATCTCCAAGTATGTGCTCCTAGGCCCAATAACACTATTTTACTTGTAGGGCACTTCAATTGCAGCAAGTAATAAGGGAGTGTAGCTTGAACTAGAAAGAAGGAATCACCCATTACAGCATATCTAATGCAGTTCTGTTTAAAAGAAACAAACACGCCTGTGCTCTGTTGTGCTGTTATTTGGTGCTTCAGTATCTTTATTATGAAAATAACATAATAGAGGATTCAGTCTATTTTTGCTTTCTGAGGTGGCTTGTAATAGTTGCACGGATGGGTAAGTTGAACTGCTCTCCATATTCAAGGGTGTGATTGATGCTTCAGGATAGCTACCGTGAGGGCCCCCAAGGGCACTCATCAGGGCACTGGATATGCTTTACGCCTTGGAGACAGGGCCCCCCCTCTATACCTGTGTTGCCATCATGCTCACTTGGAAAAAACAGTTGTTAATTTAAAGGACAGAGAGATTTGAATTGGTTTGTTTTCCCTTAGGAATAAATTAATAAAAATATTTCACCAAGAGAAAATCAGTAAAATTTTGGATTTGTTTGTATTTTCTGATGTACCAACAATCAGCTCAATCATGTAAAAGCCTTAGTTCAGCACGTATTTTTAAATATGTGGCTAAATTTAACCACAGAGCAGTTTCACTAAAGTTAAGATGAAAACATTACAGAACCTTGTTAATCTAAAGAAACTGTAAAATCTAGTATATAAAAGCCAAATTTGTAAAAAGGAAGTTTCAGGATTTCCAGATGTTTGTTAGGCTTGTATGATTAAAAAATGCAACTGAGCTGCTTAATGGATAAGACAGTGTTTCCAGAGAAGATAAAGAAAACTAAACATACATCATCACATTCTTGTTTCACTCATTAAATAAAAGATGTATTGTTGTTCTAACCTTTGACTCTAAATCCTAGCTGCATTTGTGCAAAATAAAATGAATCAAAGATAGCTGCAGGTAACCGATCTCTTTAATTTGACATGTTCCAGACAACCTTTTATTGTGTTTAAATACGAGAATATTTTACTTATTGCAAAGTATCCTGCATAATACAGGTGCTCCGCTATAAAATCTTCTCTCTTGCTTATAATTCAGTCATTCTAAATTTAAAATACCAGTATACAGTACTAAAACCTCCAATTGAAGTTTAATATAAAAATATCAGCACAAAACTCCTTTTTAAAGTCTGTTTATTGTGAGCAACCCAAATGCCTGTTTAATTATTATTAGTTGTAGTATATTAATAGACTTTGCACCCCTACAGTTGCTAATTCATACCATCTCAGGTATTTTGATGAGATAAGAAATACTAAGTAAGAAAACAGTAAGTATTCAAAGGGTTAATTTGCTTAGAATAACAATAATAAATTAGTTTTTTGCATCTTCTTCAGTTCAAAATCCAGCTTTGAGACTGAGGAAGGCTTCCAAATCACATCAATTAAATAAGAGTGGTCCTTTTAACCAGTAGCAGTTTGATTGCCAATGACTCGAAGAATCTCTTTATGAATGCTTGGTTCCTGTGTATTTATACTTGTATCACCCACTTGACCATCTTCATAACTAAAAAAAAAGTACAGAAAATAAAATCAAATTAGTGTTTTATTAATCTACCTAAAAACACCTAAAACTGTTTCATTCAATAATCAAGAGTGCTCATTCCATTATGTTAACATGTTTCTATTAAAATGCTCTGTTGCACTTCACCATTGTATGCAGTTCCTAAACTCTAGAGAGTGAAGGATGATAAGGCTGTCATTGTCATTGCCATTGAAACCCTGAGGCTGAATAAGCCACTAGGACCCAAAGCGGACAAGTCATAGGTGAGAGGGGAAATGCTCACATCATCGACAGGAAGCCTTTAATGATTTCCTCAGCTTTAAAACATACAGCCAAATACAAATGATATTTTACGATACATGGATAGACTTACGGTAACATGAGGTAATGCTACAGAGTGGGAAAAATCAGTAACTCTCCGTTCATTTATCCTATAACAAAACATCTACTAAACCTTTGTCACTAGCTTATCCATACATTTCCTAACAAAAGTAAGTACAGAGAAAGATAAAAAATGGAGTAATACTGAAAAGAATTAAGAAGAAACGTCTTTTATCTGCTTCAATTACAACTATCGGAGGGAACATGGGGAAAAAGGTCTAGGATGAACAGAATTTGAACGTTAAAAGAAGCTTTGTACTCACACAAAGAAAAATCTTGTACACACGTGATCTGTATTGGGAACTACCCATATCTCTCCATGTTTGTGTAGATCAGATGAGGTTATCACTACCAGGGAAAGAATAAATTTCATAGTGATGAAAACATGCCTGGAAAATACTGCTTTGAAAGATTTGCCTTTTTATACACTTTAAATAGCCTTCTGGGAATGTGTAGTTTTCCACTGCACATCTGTGGTGTGGTGTAGACTCTGAGTTGGCTGCTAGTACAAACAGGGAGATGAACTTCATTCTTGTTTCCAAAATGTTATATTTTCCAGAAAACACAGATGCTTGATGTATGGGAGCAAGTTGTTAATTGGAATGAAAAATGAAAAAGTATATTTATTAAAAACTGATTTTAAATGGCCATAGGGCTGTTAAGGAGGGTCTGAGTCAACTAATCAGCCTTTGGAGATATTTTGTGTTTGATGATGGCTGAGCCAAAAATAAGATGTTAAAGACAAAGCCTGAAACTGAGATATGACAAATTTGGGATCTGCAATACTACCAAATATTTTTAAAAATTAAGCATAGCAATTATGACTCAAGGGGATCACGAAGCTTGCCAAAAATTGCTCAATGTTTAGAAAACACCTATGTATGTGACGATAGGTTGTTTACCAGCAGAACAAGGACAACACAGGAAAGAAACCTTTTTATTGGTAGATAGAGGCTATACTATCAATCTGCATTTGAAAAGATTTCTAGAAATGCATTTAAACAGCATTGTGCTGGACAAGTTGTCCAACTGTGGGATGAGCGGGTTCACCATGTGCTGGGTGAAGAACTGGCTGAAGGGCAGAGCTCAAAGGGTTGTAGTGAATGGGGCTACATCTGGCTGGTGACCAGTCACCAGCGGTGTTCCTCAGGGCTCAATTCTAGGGCCAGTTCTGTTCAATAAATTTATCAACGATCTGGATGTGGGAGTTGAATGCACCATTAGCAAGTCTGCTGATAATACCAAACCGGGAGGTGCTGTTGACTCTCTTGAGGGACAGGAGGCCTTGCAGAGGGATCTAGGTAGATTGGAGCATTGGGCAATCATCAATGGCATGAAATTTAACAAGTCCAAATGCTGGATTCTGCACCTAGGACGGAGTAATGCCAGGCACAAGCATAAATTAGGAGAGGAGGGGCTGGAGAGCAGCCCTGCAGAAAGGGATCCGGGGGCACTGATCGACAGCAGGCTCAACAGGAGTCAGCAGTGTGCCCTGGCAGCCAAGAGGGCAAACCGCATCCTGGGGTGCATCAAACACAGCATAACCAGCCGGTCAAAAGAGGTGATCATCCCACTGTATTCAGCATTGGTGCGGCCTCACCTTGAATACTGTGTGCAGTTCTGGGCCCCACAATTTAAGAAGGATGTGAAGGTCCTTGGATGCGTCCAGAGGAGGGCAACAAAGCTGGTGAAAGGGCTGGAAGGCATGTCCTGTGAGGGGCAGCTAAGGACTTTGGGCTTGTCTAGTTTGGAAAAAAGGAGGCTGAGGGGCGACCTCATTGCTCTCTACAGCTTCCTGAGGAGGGGAAGTGGAGAGGGAGGTGCTGAGCTCTTCTCCCTAGGATCCAGTGATAGGACACATGGGAATGGTTCAAAGCTGCGCCAGGGGAGGTTTAGACTGGACATTTGGAATAATTTCTTTACCAAGAGGGTGGTCAAACGCTGGAACAGGCTTCCTAGACAGGTGGCTGATGCCCCAAGCCTGTCAGTGTTTAAAAGGCATTTGGACAATGCCCTTAATAACATGCTTTAAACTTTGGTCAGCCCTGAACTGGTCAGGCAGTTGGACTAGATGATCGTTGTAGGTCCCTTCCAACTGAAAGAGTCTATTCTATTCTAACACTACCATGAATAAATGCATATTCAATTTTTATACCATTTCTTCCATGACTTGTAGTTTTTAACAAACATTTACCTCTTGTGATTAATTTTATTTAAAATCTCTATTAACCACCTCCCCTAAACACTTATTTTCACAGAAAAATGAAGTGAATATGAATAATGTAAAATATATGTTACCAAATATTTAAAATTCACTCATAAAATCAATGATCCATTAATAAGTGTGAGGAAAGAATGACGTGCATGAAAAAGTCCTTGTGAAAGATGAAAATTTTAGTTAGAAACTTCAGGCATTAAAGGCCAAGTAAATTCTAGTAAACCCCAGATTCATTTCAAATCTTCTTCTGAAAGTTTTAGAACTAAGCTTATGTATTTTTCTGTCCAGATCAAATTGCCTTTTCATGTTGACTGACATCTCCTTAATCATATTAAATATTTCATTTGAACATTCTCAAAAATATGTTAAGAAATAGCATTTTGAAATAGCATCTTTTCCACTGTCTGTCTTAATTTTTACTTTTATAAATAAACAAATGCTCCAAATGAAGGTCAAACTGAGTTTAATATAATTTCTTTTTGTTTGGCCAGTGAGACTAATGACCAATTACTGGTACAATTCTTATTCAAATTTCATAATTCTTTGTTCTCAAAACCTGATGAGGTTTCATTAGTTATTAAAAGCATAGCCAAGTCTTTCAAGAATGACTCTACTCATATGCACTGGATTTTAACTTCACAAAATTTCGGAAGCAGTCAGAGTGAACGGACTGGTTACCATTTGCCTGAACAGTGAAAAATTATTTGGAAATTCAACAGGAAAGCTGTTTTTTCTGACTTTCAGGTGTTTAATGGATTTGTCAAGAGCTTGCAAGAAGTCAGTGTTTCAAATAAAGGCCACAACTTGGGTTATCTTGATGGCTTAGGAATATGACTACATTTGAAAGACAGACCAGATGATCAGTTGCTATGTGCATATATGATTATTTCATGAAAATTCAGCATGTGTTACAGGTTTTGTTCAAAGAGTGAAACGTTCTGAACTGAAATATAAAGGTCAGCTATATAAGCAAGTACTTGTACGCCTACCAGTAATGTCTTACCTAAAACCAACCAATACTGGAACTAAAGGTGTCACTGATTTGCATCCAGTAACACTGTGTCCATGACTAAAACAATTTTTCCAGGGCTTTCAGCTTACCTTCACATAAGGCTATGCATTTTAAGTTACGGCTTTGCAAAAATTGTGACTGTTGTCCTTTCTTCTGTGACTGAGATGTAAAAACATGAGAAAACTTAATTAGTGCAGTAAGACAAACTGAGTGAAAAAGTAACAAAGGAGAGGGCTGCTATTTTCAGTGGTTTATTAATGAACAAAGATAGAGGCCGTCTTTCTAAAACATTTCTATTTTATTTCTAAATGTGATAGAATTTCTAAAAACATTTATATTATCTGTTTGGATTATTGTAGGAGGAATTTGAACTCCTTTATACAGAAAGAAAAGTTCCTAATTATTACAGAATGAATAATACTATTAGAAATATCAGAGTGTTACCGATAAACAAATTGATACCAGAAAAAAAAAAGGTGAATTTGATCACCGATTCATTGGCCGCTATCCTGATATTTTACTGGCCTTCCCATTTCTGAGGGCTTCTGCTGTTACATACCAATCTCTCTCCAAAGCCAGATTATTCTGTAGTTTCTATGTGTTAACTATGGAGACAGATGTAAGATTTCTTTCTCAAAATTTAGCCCTACACATAAATGCTATGAGTTTGCTTTAGATAAAGCAGAATTGCAATAGTTTAATATGTAAAAACCATGAAAAAGAAAAACTGGCTTGCTATAAATGAAATGCTACTCATTTTCTAGCAGTAACCACTCTCAATTCCTTTTGCATCATTCTTCTGCAAGTCTAGAACTCAGAAAGCAAGGGCTTGCTAAGGGTCGTAATGCAACCTGTATTTCATTTTCATTCTCTTCCTAAATTCTTCTGCTTGGAAAAGAAGGGCACAAGACCTGCAGGATACTCTGTAAATTGTTACTAAAAGCAGTTGGGCTGTATTTGATGTTTGCAGTCTCTGAAGTTGTTGATTTCGTTCAACAAAATAAAACTGTTAGCTTTCACAAAGGGAATATTACCTCCTTTTCAGCTATCAAGGTCCCAAGCATAAAACCATAAATCTTCCAGAGATTGTTGATGTACTGTACCTGTGATGTATTACTGCCCTTACTGCCTGAAGCTGGTTCATCTTTAGCTGACACCTTCTGCTGCTTCTTGTTCATCCCTAGGAATATTAAAATCATATAAGATACCCTGGCATATAAATACCATAATAAGCAAAGTTAAGTATGGAGAATGAAATAGGCAGCACAGTGGGAATCACAGTCCTTTGCATGGCATCCAAAAAGCTAATGAACTTTGTCATAGAATAACTCAATTTAATCCTGCAAATTACCAGTACATCTGCATGTATTGCAAAGACTTTAGGAAAGTCAAGTTAGCACTAAGTAGGTGCAAAAGCAGATAAACATCAGCTTAAATTCCACTGAATGCAGCTCAGGTATGCTCTTAGGCAACTGCTTAACAGAGTTGCATGTCAGCATGTCTTGAGTCTAACTGACCCTATTCAGGCTGAGGGAACACTGTCTGATTTACTGTGGGTGGGATAGTAAAATCACAAGAGAAAGAACATTAGATATTAATCTTTAACAGTTTATTTAGACTTATTAAAAGTCTAATTAATTTTAGGAGTAGTTAATTTATTTAAAGTTTTAAAGTCTACCTTGGTTTAATTAATTTACCTACACATAAAAGTATTAAATAGTTTGTCAGCCACATTAGATCCAATTTCCATCTCAGAAATCTAAACTCCTACATTTGTGCCTTAGATCTCTTTCATATTCCTCATGTTGGTTTATATAGAATTCCTGTATCGTATGCTACTACAGTCTTCCTCGCCTTTCCAGTATCCTGTACTTCTTGGCAGTTTGCAAACACAGACTGAACTATGGCGAAATTTAACTCTTTGAAGGAACGGGGAGTGTAGGACTCCTCCATGGTTTTTATTGGCATCAAGTATTACATACTTCATAGGAACACAGGCCTCCGGTCTGGAGGAGACTGGATGGAAGGGACCAAGAAAGGTATAGTGATGAGAAAAAACACATTGAAGCTGACAAAGCAGTGTTGTCCAAAAAGAAGGGCATTTTGTTAGATAATGATACTGCAACCTGAACTTTTAGTGAGTCCTAAAAAGCTTCCATACTCATGTAATCTCTGAAAGCTAAAAATGCATTTAGAGATTATTGATATTGAAATTCAATTAGTAGTAAAAAACACCGAGCTCTTAAAATGAATTGTGACATTACCTAAAAATAGTGAGAATCAGAAAGCATAACTAAAACTCTCAGAATTGTCTACATGCACATAAACACACATTCAACTATACCAGCACTTTCATATGTGAGGAAATGGTAAATACAATATATCTAAAGGAAAAAGTCACCATATTTTAAAATCTCTTACGCTTCTTAATATACACATTGGTGTACCTTGTTTCTATTATGCTTCCACTTATGATTTAATTCTTATATGGAAAACTCTGCATGACTTACTTTTGGATTTATTATTGGGACAAATTATGTTCCCTCCCCTTCTCATGCTAAAACAAACATATGTCCTATACTTTCTGTGTAATCCTATACTAACAAACATGTCCTATAATTCCCGTGTAATCTTGACATGGCGATACTTGGGAATACTCTTAAATATACACAGCCCAACATGTCTATTCATGAATATTTGTTTTGTCAGATCAGGTCATAAAAGCCCATGAATCCATAGATAACGTTAGAAGGACTTAGGCAGATACTGACAAAAAATCACAAACACAAAGTTGGATTTCCACTGCATAATCAAGACCTGTTACATTACACACAGCATCCAGTATTAGCTACTATTTACTGCAAGCACAGTTTCAAGATACTCAGCACCTTGGAAAATGAGGACAGGTATTCAATAAGGGAATTTAGATTTTCTCTTTTTTGAATAAATTAAATCTTGGTCAACAAAGATAAAATCTAATACAGTGTTGTAAACAGTGAAGCTGGTAAGAAAAGCAGTAGACTGAGATACCCCCCAATATTTCTCCAACTTTAGAGTGATTTATAAATATCACCTGAGTAACCAAATGATATGCTTGACAATGGACTAAGGTAGATTCCACTTCCAAACATTGCACCATGGAGCTGAAAAAGAGCACAGTGGTTGTTTAACATTAATTTGGTTATCTGGACAAAATAATAATGATAGGAACAGGTTGTCATGTAGGTAAGCATCTGCCCCACTGCACTAATTTATTGCCTGGTAATAAATAGTGTTCAAAGAACTCTTTAAAAAAAAATCATGCTTGCAAATATACAACTAAAATACTGTATATTCTGGAAACCATGTCCAAATGCCCAAACATAATTTTACATCAGATTTATATATAAAATTGCATTTTCTGTTTTTAAATCTGACATTATCATGGAGGATGCCTACAGAGGGTGCTTCTGTACATGTCCAAATACACCTCAGCCTTGTTAAGGCTGAGGAAGCTCAGCATGTGTCTCACATCAAAACCTTGGCAGGACGCACAGCCGAAGCCAGCCTCTGTGAATCAACAGCAGCAACAGCTGCTTTTGTTTTCTTTAAGGTAAGAAATGAAGAGATGGTGATGACACTGGTCATATGCTATAGAAAAATTTAGTCACTAGGTCAGCCTGAGTACTGGAGGAATGGGTTTAATCAAGCTTTTTGCCTGAGCCAATTCAGACATGCATATTCCATCACTGCAGGACTGTGCTTTAGCCACAAAGCTACCAGCTGTCTGAAAAGAATAGAGGAAAGGGAAGACTCTTCTTCACCAACATCACTGTTCCATGTCACGAAGCTTGGGCTAAGCAACAAAAGTGAGCATTTTTTTATTAGCCCTGCAGTAATTTTCTTGTCTGGAAAGGGGGAAATATGGGTTTCACTTCTCCACCAGGGACTGCTTTATGTGGAAAAGCTTTTAAAGAAAACACAAATAATTGTTGGAGCGCAAATGAGAACCCAGAGTATCTCCTACCTAGGTAGATGTTACGACCACTGGGCTTCACAGTCACGCTCACCCTTATTTCTTTCCTCTGACCCAATGATATTTACATTGTCTCTGCAATATGCTTGAGCTCTCCTAAGAATGTGCAAACATGCCTTCATTCCTCCAGATCCTACAATGTTGTATAGGATCCCTGGTGAGTAGATCTTTTTCCTGACTGGTTGGTACTGGGGTAAATAGGATGAACTGGGCTCAGGATATGCCTTAGGTGTGTGAGAGATCTAAAAATGATGACTTGTATAAAATAGGGCTTTACTGCTTCCTCCTATTCCCAGTGCCTCAACCCTCAACAAAAAAATAAGCAAAAACAAAGCGGTTTACTTTGGTGAATTTTGGTGTGTAGATCCTACTTTCTTGGGGAATTATCTTCCAAAGACACTAATAAAAACACCCAAACCACTAAGAGGAACAGCAGAGATTTCCATTTCCTTTTTTTCAATGTCTTCTGTATCCCGATCCTTAGTTAGCACCCTGGGATCCTCCTCCAGGGTATCATGGACTCAGCTCTGGGGAAGAGCTGTCAAAACCATGATGCTAAAACATTCTGAGTTACAGCTCCCCAATCCCTCTGGTACTGCCTACTTTGTTCTGCAATAGTGGTCTCCTCATGATTCATCTGAGAAAACTACCTGAAGTTTGCAATAGCTTCCTCCTGGCCAGTACACTCTTTTTTCCATTCCCAAGGAAACCAGAGGAGAAGAGAAGATGCCGTAAACTCAGTTCCTGTAATTCTAGTATGGTCTTGGATCCTGTAACATGTAGATAGTTTATATAGCTCTAAATTTTAATCCCAAGACTGCTTTTAAGCAGTACCGAGCTAAGCCTCCTGGAGGTGCTGCTCTGCAATGTAAAACTGAAACACTGATTCTAGCAATGGGATTTTCTAGCCATTTTAGCAGACACATTATTTCATTTTAATTGCATCAGAAAAGTACCTTTTCCAGGGAACAAGAGGGTATTTGAAATCATCCCTTTTTTCCACCTATATGACTGCCAGAACCACACCCCCTGAAAACTTGCCTAAGCTAGTATGTAATCAAGCATGCACAGGTTAGCTAAAATCTATTTAGTCTACTATTTACCTGCAGCCTCGTATTGGAAGCAACAACTAAGCCGTTCCTCAGGATGGAATGCCAATTTTCAATGTGTGAACCACTGAAAAAATGAAAAAGAAAGCGTTAAAATCCAAAGTATAAAATGCAATATTAAATCAGTAATCCTTTAAAACAATAAATTCACAGCTGTAAACCTCATGGCAAGCACAAAAAAATAGCATGGCATTTTGATAACCTTTGATTACTATGAATATATGTACTTACTGAAATGCAAAGGTACTTCCGTAGAGATTTTTAGCAGCTCGGAAATTGGATTCTTTGGCTGGTGGACTGCTGAGAAGTAGGAACTGGTGGGGAGTGTGCATAAACTTTAGTTGCTGTAAAATATAACAGTGCTCAAGTGAAAAGAAGTTGATTAACACAAAAGCATTGTATTTTCATAATGATAGTTCTTAAGATACCATGCTGTTTCACACAATACATGACTGCATCTAAATAACTACATGAACTAAGTTGAAATTGGTCTCATTACTACAGTTTTTACCTGAAATCAAACAGTAAAAATGTTTTTCAGTTTATAAAACATATGGAAGTTTCTGAAACAGATTTCAGCCTAATATGGCTCTAGTAAAGTAATTAAATTGAACAATTTCATCATGGTATTCTGATCAGAGCTGGCTTTGAATTAAGGTGCAGATTTGAAAGGCTGCAGATTACTATGCCCTTAATCAGAGGATCAGAGGCACACATACTCAGAAATGAACCTCAACACCATTCCTCTAAAATTCAAGGGCTGTACTTTTTTAAGGTGTACTCATATGTGGATCTCCTGGTACATCGTGTTTGTGTGCACTGCTTTCTGCACAATTCTGTATCTAATATTCTATATGGTAACAAAACAAGTAGTGAAGTTATTCTCACCCAATCTCAGATGACTACAAAGTAGACACTTGTATTTGAGCTACTCACCTCAACTAGGATTTTTCTGAGCATTATTCGTTTGACCTATTTTAGATATTCACAGCATGAGGCCGTGAGTTATGACCTGAAACTGCCTATTTATCTCCTTTGTCTATTAATGGAGTCCATGTGATTAGTTTGCATGTAGACATCTATGTTTGGCTAGGAGACTCCCACCTAAAATACTAACACAAACCATGAGAAATGAGAAAATAATAAAGAACCCACTGACACTTACCCTATTCACCGGTAGCTTCACAATATGTGATCTATTACTAGAAATAACCCTAAAATAAGAAACAGTTAGATGTATTAGACATGGTAATCAAACAGGACTTTTCTTCTTAAAAATGTGTTATGAATGGACACTGCAAAGCACCCAGCTCCAGGCCTTTGAACCTATCAGATTGGAAATAGACCAAATCTTGACTAGAAAATGAGATCAGAGGCTGTACAAATAAGCTGGAGTCTTTACACTGTTTTCAGAGGACCCAGATGAGGTCAGAAACAGTCCAGAAACCTGCAGTGGCAAATGTCAACCCTGATGTTAATTCTTAGGGTGAGCTTATACCAAATTACACTGGTGAAGTGATTATTCATTAAACTTGGTACTTTAATAATTATCATCTCATGTGAGTCAATTTTATACCATTGTAGAAGAGGATGTGCAAGTGGGTCTTGTTTATCCATCTGCTTCTTTATTTCCAAGTAAGGTGCCTAGAAAAGAATAATTACGTTCTTTATTTCTAGTTGAAATCATAAGGTTAAACTTTTTGTTATATTGCCCATGATTTCATTTATTAAAACAAATACATGGGACTCATTATTAGGCTTAAATCACAGTTTTACTGACATAGCATTGCACAGTTATAAATGTGTTTTGACAACAACAAGAATTAATATAGCAATTATTTTCCCTGGAGTAAAATAATAAGCATACAATTAGCATCAAAATGAGTATATTATAGCAAACATTGGTGATCTCAGGGAGAACAGCAGAAGATGTCTATTTATGTTTGGCTCTTGGATTAAGAAATTGGACTGGAACTTGACAAAATTAAGTCTCTCAAAATACCCCAAGATAACCCATTCCATTTTTTTTAACTGTTTCATGGTATAAACTGGTAAAGTAAAACACTGTATCAGCTTATAATCCCTTTGAAAACCTTTCTTGATTTCAATCACAGTGCAAAGCATCCCTTTAAAACTCTTCAGTCCAAGAATTATTTTAAAATTAAAAAAAAGCAAAATGGTTATTTTTCTTTTTAAAAGACATTCTATAAGGTAACAGAAATACCTGATTTTTTGAATTTTTACAAGATGTTACATTAAGTAACAAAAATATGTGAATTTTAATTTTCAATATATGTTGCTCCTCTCTATACACCTCATTATTCATTCCAGAAATCCAAAGTACTTTACGAATACATATAGAGTAAGATTTATAAACTGTTGTGAGGTTACATTTATATAGCAGTTGGAAAAGCAATGTACATGGGAGAGATTTCAGTTATAATCAGCTAGACTGTTTGGGAAAGGAGGTGTAACAATAAACATAAGTATGGCTATCAGATTCTATCCCACTGTGAATATTGAGAAATCATATGGTAGTAATCCCAAGAAACCCAACCTTCCAAGTCCCCAGCCATACTTAGCTGATCAAGTGTTTTGCTATAATAGAAATAAAGCTATCATTCAGAACACTGTCACAAAATCAATTTATTTTGCTTTGGAAATAGAAGACCCAGATTGGCTTTGATATTTCCAGAAATGCAGCAGTTGGTGATTATCTCATTACAATGTCCCATTCTGTTGTTATTATCTCTTATTTAAACTTCAAAACATCTGAGTTCTACTTCATCACTTTTATTTGACTGCCATTAGGGATAATCTAGGTTTGTTATTTTTAACATACATTTTAATCTTATTATAGCTCTATAGGAAAGAGATGATACTATTGACTTCCCTACCCATCACAGGCAAGCAATATAAACACCTTCCTAGTTCTAGAAATAGCAATTAAGTTAGGTAAAGATTTTTAAACTCACCTGTGTCATTTCTCTAATAGAAGTGATACTGTCCAACGCTTTCATGACTCGGTCATAATTCTTCTTCTGATGTAGCATGAAATAAGCAAATAAATTAAAAGAGTATTAGTCTTTGGCTCTACAAAAACCTGAATTGAGTGTGTATAAAACCAAAGCTAGGACGAACGTTCAGCAAACCAACCCTTTCAAACATTTCTAACCAGTAGCTTCCTTCCACCTCACACATAGACTCATTCATAGTCCAGGAAAATTCCCCGAAAAAATACTATCATGATGGTTTTTCTTTGAATTTCACTGGAATCTCCAACACACTCAAAAAATTAGCTCACTTTTTAAAGAAATATTTGTAACTAAACACAACTTCTGACAGTTATTTGGACAACATGCTATCAAGCTGAATAATGCAGTGACCAAATAAATTTTAAATAAAATGCTAAATAAACAGATGTGTTTACTTTGCTAACAGCTCTATAAAACAACAGAGGTCCTTCAGTTGTCCCTCCGCCTCACCCTGATCCTTGCCTACCTTCTGCTTGGGAACCACTACCAGACGGCTCCACCTTTTCTGAGTGGATGAGCTTAACAGCCCATGCTTCACCAGCTCCATATGTCATGTCACCTTCAGGAGCTTCACTGTTCCCCATTTTTGGGTCTTGCCAACTTCTGCCCATGGGCTTTCACCTCGCCCATGCTGGCAAGAAGGTGGGAGGAGGTGGTGTGGGCCCTGCCAGCCCAGGGGCTCTCTCCATTCCTCTCTGGTGTGACCCTCTTTCATATTCCCTCGTCTGCTTCGAACTCCTGCCTTGCCCAGCCACCAGACTAGCTGTCTCCTCATCAGACCCCTTCCAAGCACCTCCTGCCAAGTCTTTCTTCCCACATGCTACAGAACACGCTTGCCCCTTCCTGAGGAAGAACCACTGCTAACTGGCCTTTGTTCAGAAAAAGTTAAATGCATCCCAATGCAGGACATCCAAAGTTCTCATATATGCCCTTGGGGATGGCTCAAATGAGATGTAATAGTTCATGGCTTCTCGAGGGCTTCCCTGAGAGGCAGTATTTGCAGCCTGAGGAGCAAGTAGTGCAAATACAATTCTTTACTTCCAAACTGATGCTTGTACAAAACTCGACTATTACGTCAATATTTGATAAAATTACATTTAAGGACTTAATTGTTTGTAAAGAGAAAATGAGATGACAATAATAACTACTTTAAGAATAAAAAGATGGACTATAAATCCCCCGGTTTACATGGTCTACACCTCCCAAAGGCCATCTTTCTCTTTGTGTCCAATGTGTACACTGAGAGAAAGACACTAAGAATATAAAATTTTGCACCTAGAATTTGTACCCTAAAAGAATTTCTTGGCTTCAACATAGCTTTGAATGCAACTTGTAGTTTATACTCAGATACCTTCTCAGAGACAATTAAAAAAGCTACAAAGTTCTGAAAACAGTCACATGCCTGTGATATATTCTGGACCTGTATCTCTTATAGTAAAGGAGACTCCTCCAGAAGAAGGCTTTGCTTTGAAATCTCATGCATGACTAAAACCAAGCTACGACATAATGAAAGGTAACTACTTACCCTGGGGTTAAAGGCCAGCATCTGAGGATCATTAGGATCAACTACAGAAGGATATGGCTCAAAAATGACAACTTTCCTAGGTGACTCTAATGCAGACCGACACATGGATACTAACAGATCAACCACCTAGGGATAAAGAAAAATATTTTTTCAGTATATGTACTTTCATATTGTATCTTCCAGTCTGCTTTGTTTACACATTATAGTAACACCATATTTCATTGTTACCTATATTATCCAAACCATGTTATGCACAGGACATATAGTTTAGGACTGAAATTTTTCCATTGACCTCAACAGGCTTTGGGTTCAGCCCTGGTACATTATTCCAGGTGCATAAGTAGGACCAGTATCTGGTCCTAAATGTATTATCATGTCAAATACATCGCTTGCAGTCCTGCTTTCTCTTGTGCACGTGTGCTAACTCCCGGATTAAATTAATTCTCTAGGGAAATGAAGTTGTGCTGGATCTATGTATCTCTGTACAGTAGGTGCCAGTGAAAAATGTTGCTCAAGAATGAGGAAGGGTTTGTGAATCTGTACCACTGCCTGCTGTTCTCCTGAAGACTGTAATCATAGCAACACTTGTAAACATTGCTTCTGCTAAAGCCAGAACAGTGCAGTGATTTGTCATTCGCATGGCTGACACTGGGAGATTGTCTTCCTTCCATCCTGTTGTACAAAATTACAACATCGTTTTGAGTATCTGTGATTTCCAAGATTTCACCATAAGATCATGCGTGTAATATGTACACAGGCAGGTATTCACATATGTGCACATAGGCACATATACAACTTAGCAACAGATGTCTGTATAATTGTTTCAAAATTCATAATTCAGAGGTTAAAAATAGAATACAGCAATCACAAACCAGAGAGAATGAAGCTTTCTGGCAGCTGTGAAACCTAAATCCAGCTCATAATGAAATCCAAAGTTGCTACATAAAAATGTAGCTGCAAATTAGCTCATTTCCCCGTTTTTTCTGTGCCTTCTGAAAACATTCCTGTGTGAAAACAGGCTTTTCCATGAAAGAAAGGAAAAGCTGAGATGAGTCGTACTTAGTAGGCATCCCTGGTTACTCCCACAACTCCACACGGATCAGATCTCGTCTCACAGCTCAAGCTGTTCTAGAAGTTTTTATATATCTGCCATTGTATCTGATCATTTGGAGGAAAAAAAATGATGGTGCTTTAGAGAAGCAGAATGAGAATAAGAATCATGAAAAGGAACTGCACGCAGTGAGTCATATTGTTACCATTCTCCTCCTCTACTCCTTTAGCATGAATGAACAATTTTCTCCATCAGTTTAAAAATATTCTGTTAGTTCCAGTTACTAAATATCTCACATATATAGAAAAATGAAGTTATTTAAATAATGATCCCTTCCTCCATGGTGCTCTGATTACTTTCCAGTTTATAATACCTGGAACTGTGATGAATGTTTCAAAATAGGGCATCTGCATTAGCATTTGCAAAGGAGACCAGGAGTCTGCATACACAGCCAGGTCAGGCAACAGGCCTCCAACTGTGTAAATATATTACCATGAAATTGAGCCTAAGTTCATACACCCTGCTTCTTAGAAGCACTTCTTAGCCTCTAAACACTACCAGAGAAGAGTTGTTTGAGTCCCTGAATCTCTTAATACAGTGACTCAAAGTTGTCTTTCTTTATGATTTGCACGATAGGATGTCATCTTAAAATTGCCACAGTTCTTCCTAGAACACCATCCCAAAGCCCTCCTTTAAACCGATTGTTGACGCCTATATTGTTTCTCACCATGATACCTGCATACTCCTCTGACATGGGGAAAAACGTGCATAGATTAGGCTTAGTTAGACCCACGGTTTCCCCTGAGATTATTGTTTTGAGCAGATGGAATGCAGAGCAACTTAAATTGGGAGGTTAGTGTAATACAAATGTTATAATATAAACTTGCGTATGCGTTCCTTGGTAGTAGGAAGTGCTGTGGATCTAGTAAATGTCCTTATAGCTGGGGCTGAGCTCCTCCTCTTTAACAGTAGGTACTGAAGTACCTAACTAAAGATTAAAATATTTTCAAGGAGGACAAGACGACACTTGCTGATGACAACTCCCTCTTACGACACCAGTCTCTCAGACAGTGCCTCTTTCTCTCCAGAGACTCTCTACAGGGAGTTTGAACTATCAACAAATCAGGCATTTAACTTTCAGGCATTTTGACTACGTGACTAAAATAAGGCAAGGTGAGTTCGGGCTTGAAAGTTTTAGAAAGTACAATCACTTATTATTAAGGAGGAGCCATCAGAGTATTGGGAGTGACAAAGTAGGGGTATATACCTTAGGAAACTAGCTGAAAGGCCAGCAGAAAAAAAATAGGATGTGATTGCTAATAATGGGAACCTATATTTAGGCTCCTTCACTAACAAAATGATTTGGAGGAAGATTCATCTGACAAAACGTAGAGATTCACAATGCAAACACCTACCTCTTACTAGTCAGCCTAGGCTCTCTTTCTAATCAACGGAGAAAATAACCACTGTGCTGATAGTCTATGCTGTGATTCACACTATCTTAAACTAATGTCAAAAATAGCTCAGATTAATCAAACCCTAGAAATGCTGAATTCTTTCTGCAAACAGGAATGGGAGTTCAACCAGATCAGATGTAGTGAGCTGTGCGCAATGCTATCACTAGAGTGAAACTTAGCAAAATTTAGTCACCTAGGTGCAATGGGACAATCAATAAAACCTCTTATCTCTTTTAAGCACCGTTAAGGTTGTAATCACTTTAGTACTCTACAGCAAAGCTCTGTACATGTAGAGATACTGTAGAGATCTAGAGCAAGCTCCATATATGCCTGCAACAGTGATCCCTACATAAAACACAGAGTGAGTGCTCACCAGCACCACCTCTCATGTCAGCTGTATTTAAAAAGAGAAGTGAGAGCTACTTGTTTGTACCTCATGCACAATGTTCGAAACCAGGATAAATGTACATGTAATGCAACATGTAAGTTTGTACCTAATTTTTCCCTAAGTTTAGGAAAACAAACTTCCAGCTGTTCAAAGAGTTAGTCAATAGGACCCCCTGGGAAACTGCCCTCAGGGACAAGGGAGCGGAACAGAGCTGGCAGATCTTTAACGGTGCTTTCCATAGACCACAAGAGCTCTTGATCCCCAGGTGTAAGAAATCAGGAAAGGAAGGCAAGAGACCAGCATGGATGAGTCAAGACCTGCTGGTCAAACTAAAGGGCAAGAAGGAAATGCACAGGCAGTGGAAGCAGGCACAGGTATCCTGGGAAGAGTGTAGGGATGCTGCCCGGTTGTGTAGGGATGGGGTCAGGAAGGGCAAGGCGTGGATGGAGCTGAACTTGGCAAGGGATGCAAAGAATAAGAAGAGCTTCTACAGGTATGTCAGCCAGAAAAGGAAGGTAAAGGAAAGCGTACCCCCTGATGAACACGAGTGGCAAACTGGTAACAGTGGACAAGAAGGCGGCTGAGGTACTCAACAACTTTTTTCCTCAGTCTTCACTGGCAGCCTCTCTTCTCACACCTCTCGAGTGGATGGACAGCAAGACAGGGACTGGGGGAGCAAAGTCCCTCCCACTGTAAGAGAAGATCAGGTTCATGACCACCTGAGGAACCTGAACATATGTCTATGGGACCTGATGAGATGTATCCCAGAGTCCTGAGGGAATTGGCTGATGTAGTTGCCAAGCCACTCTCCATCATATTTGAAAAGTCAGGTAAAGTCCTTGGTAACTGGAAAAAGGGAAGCATTGCAACCATTTTTATAAAGGGTTGAAGGGAGGACCCTGGGATCCTCCTAGAACCTATGCTAAGGCACATGGAGGACAGGGAGGTGATTC
>NW_008825080.1:4065270-4070162 GCF_000699105.1 Pygoscelis adeliae
AAGTGGGCCTGTGTGAACCTCATGAGGTTTAACAAGGCCAAGTGCAAGGTCCTGCACCTGGGTCGGGGCAACCCCCGGTATCAATACAGGCTGGGGGGATGAAGGGATTGAGAGCAGCCCTGCCGGGAAGTACTTGGGGGTACTGGTGGATAAAAAGCTGGACAGGAGCCAGCAATGTGCACTCACAGCCCAGAAGGCCAGTCGTATCCTGGGCTGCATCCAAAGAAGGGTGGCCAGCAGGTCGAGGGAGGTGATTCTGCCCCTCTACTCTGCGCTGCTGAGACCCCACCTGGAGTACTGTGTCCAGCTCTGGAGCCCTCAGCATAAGAAAGACACGGACCTGTTGGAGCGGGTCCAGAGGAGGGCCACGAAAATGATCAAGGGGATGGAACACCCCTGCCATGGAAGAAAGCCTGAGGGAGTTGGGGTTGTTCAGCCTGGAGAAGAGAAGGCTTTGGGGAGACTTTATTGCAGCCTATCAGTACTTAAAGGGGGCTTATAAGAAAGATGGCGGCAAACTTTTTAGCAGGGCTTGTTGCGACAGGACAAGGGGTAATGGTTTTAAACTAAAAGAGGGTAGATTGAGACTAGATATAAGGCAGAAATTTTTTACGCTGAGGGTGGTGAAACACTGGCACAGGTTGCCCAGAGAGGTGGTGGATGCCCCATCCCTGGAAACATTCAAGGTCAAGTTGGATGGGGCTCTGAGCAACCTGACCTAGTTGAAGATGTCCCTGCCCACGGCAGGGGGGTTGGACTAGATGACCTTTAGAGGTCCCTTCCAACCCAAACTATTCTATGCTTCTATGGTTCTAAACGTACCTGTAATGTACCATGTAAGTGCCTGAATTAAAAAAATAAGACTCTAGCTCCCTGAAACACATAGCTGAGGTCTTCAGAGGACTTCAGGCCGAAGAAGAGGTGGGGCTTCATCAGCACACCTCTCTCCATTTCTTACAGCTTACACAGGTATCCCAATGTCTGGTATGCTATACATTGCAAATATAGCCATCTAACTGTCTTCAGACATCAGATGAAGAGCTGATGTTCAGACCCGCAGTCGTATTCTCAAGTGAAGAAGCTGGCATACACTGCTGCAAGTTTCTTCCTTTGACGATATGCCCATCGGTGGTATTCAGGCACTTAGCTGCATAGTTTATTCCCAGTGGCTAGATTCACTAGTGCTAGTTAAAGTTAACTGACCTGAACATTTGCTCTTCCAAAAAACCCATGTTGCTTATTAGGTAAATGCACAGTGAGTGACATAAGTCTAGGAAACCAGAGGAACACACTTTTCTGTAAGATGTGTAAACTTTTAACTTAAGATCATAAAAGGATCTTAAGATCTTTTAACTTTTGAATGTGCTGTAATCTAAGCTTAAATGGTGATTTGGAAACATAGTTCAAAATACTTTGTTTTAAGGCACATACAAAATTATGAAAGAAAGCAATGATATGGTTATAACTACATTAATAACTGAACTTAGAGTCAGGAAGCAAGCTTATATCAAATTCCTGATCCTTGAGAAGAGAGAAAAAAAACTATGTAGCAACATCAGTAAGGACTTTCCCACTGTTATTTAATGATCAAAACAACAGATGCTCAGTGGATCGCTGCATCCCAACACCATGAACAGGAAGTAGCTTATTAATTGCATGAGAGTAGTAATGGCTCATTAGGTGAAAATAAATGAGAATTATCTCCAAATGACAATGGCTGTCTTTATTAACAACCCAGGTGACCTAACTGAATACAACAGAACAAGAAAACAGGGTTACTCTAATTACATGGAAGCAAAACAATGGAAGCACCTCATTAGTACCATTTGAAAATGCCATGCATAAAACAGTGTATTTAAAGCTGTAAGAGTGGACAAATAAATCTTACCGAACAGTACTCATATGGAGAATACAAGTAAAAATAAATACTAGAAGAGACTGAGAAGACTGAGTATACTACAGAAAATCAGACATGTAATAAGCATTAGATAATTCTACCTGAGCCCCAGTTGCAATTTCATCAGCAGCTTCGTTCATCACTCCTAATGTTTGGAAAGCAAATACACAGAGCTCCCGTTCACAAACAGTGGGCTACACAGAGAAAGAAAGTTAATTATAGTTTTGTTTTAATTTTGGGTTCTTGGTTTTATCATGTGATACCTACAACAAAACCCAAACACATTTAGTGTTATTTTTTTTTCTTCGGATATTAACTGCAACATTAATTTCAAATTATGAATACATGTCAATTATTGAGGAAGATACATTAGAGAAGCACTTAAATAATCTGAAGAACAAGTGTGAAGCACTCTAAAACTTGTAAGTACTCACAGAAGCTAAACTTAAAAGAATTCCAAACAGATTACAAAACCATAATTACAGGCATAGTACCCAAATGTCCTTAACACAATTCCTGTCATACTCTGAAAACTTCATACATAGTTAAAATTAATGGAGAACAAATTCAGAAACTAACGGGGGCACACCCCTTTCATAAATGCAGGTTTATTCTTCACAGCTTGTCATTCTGCTGTTGAGAACACACATAAAAATCTGATCTAGAAGACAAATTTCTTGAAGCTACTTTTAATTTCATTTTTAACTAATTTAACGATTTATTTGTAAACTTTAAGAAAATGCATATTTTTATAGAATAAATACCATATTTGGGAAGGCCACATGTTATTTTAATAAATAAAGGCGCTTTCACACTTTTTTCAGATATTAAAAAAAAAAATTGCTGTTGAACCAGTTTTTTGCCTATATTTTTGAAAAATTTAATTCACAATGCCACCACAATGATCAAATAAAAAGACTTATTTAAACTGCATATTAAGCAGGAACAAAAAAGAACACAGCTTTAAGTAAAGAGACTAGGCATGACTTCATAGGTTTCCTAATTGGTTACAACCCTTACAACAACTCCATGCTTATTTACTGAAAGATAATTAGCAGATCAAGTTTTCAGAAGGCTCAAGTAATGAATCACACAGTGAATTGTTATAAGCATTCAAAATGAATAAACAGTTGAAAGAAGTACAAGAAAGAAACACAAATTAAAACCTTCCCTAATATTGACCCCAATAAACATTACTTTTTATTACAATGTTGAAATGAATCAGAAGTATTTTTTGGATACTATTTCTCTGAATCCATATTATTAAATCCTAGCTCACTGAAACTTAAAATGATCTTTGGTAGGCACTACTAAACTTTTGTAACTAAAAATTCTGAGTCTAGCTACCACAATAATCACTAAAGCATTCATAGTGGTACGCTTTGAAGTTTAAGCCAATGTCTCTAGGAAACACTTGCAGAAATGAAAAAATGAATTGAACACACAAAGAAAATAAAATACAGCTGAATTCTGTTTCAGGCACCAGCTTTGTCAGTAATGAGCATACTGCTGTATTTGTAGTCACTTGTTTCATAGCCCTTAAAATATGCATTTGCTGGGTTTCAAAGATTCAAGACTTCAATAAACATTTGAAATCTACTGCACTGACATATTCTCACATCAGTTGCTTTACAAGAGCTATCATCTTTCAAGTCTAATACAGTGTCACCCATTTGATCTATTTTATCTGCTGTGTTACATTGCATTAGGCAGCAGACGAAGCCTAACATGATCCAATTCACTGTGCCATGGCACACTAGACAAAAAGTATTTATTATTGTCATTATTCTTAGGTTTTCCACATTTAGAAGGTGGTTTAATCATTTGTGTAGTTGGGGAAGCATGGTGGCACTACAATCATAATCAACAGTATTCACTGACTCCCTTCTACTCCAGCGCAAGGGATTGCTCTGGAATAGTAGAGCAATCTAAGTTTAGCCATGCTTGCCATGAAGAAAAGTGTTAAGAAAATACTTATTTTGGACATTTTGTTTACAACCTCAACAAAGTAAGTTATCCTGAGACTTAAAGATGGCAAAGGGAACACAGGATTTGTCATCTTTGCTCTTCTCCTCCCCCTCCTCCCCTACCCCCCCATTACGATCCTAGAAATGTCTGAGCATCTGGAAGAAAGAAGTTAGGAAAATGGTCATTGTATTTATGTTTGACATTTTAAAGGCGTTTCTTCTCTCAGGTGGACACTGGAGCTAAGATCTTAAGGCTGGAGAACTGTAGATATGAGAAGCAAGACAGCAAAATTTGAGCTCTGAAGAGGAACAGACATTATGGTTAGGGTCTATATAATTCTTTTGATTTTATTTATTTGATGAACCTTTATGTCCACTGAATATTTTGGCTCTGCAGTCTAATGGAGAAAATAACCCAAACCCTGTAGCTGTATGGACACTTCAGTAGCATGCCTTCATATATCCACCTTGGATGCCTTCTAACCCAACCTCCAGCCATTTTAAGAGCACTATTGGATCCTGTTTCTGAAATTTGACCCGATGTAACCAAATCAGGTCCTTTTAACTTCAATTTCCCACAAGTGTTACTAGAGTGTTCCAACAGATGTTGGTATGGCTGTTTCACTGTCCTCTACTCCAGTCATTAGTTAGGTTCAACCATTTCAACTCCTTTCTTTCCCTCCAAAATGAAAAGATTGTCTTACAATTAAGAAGCAAACATTTGGAGGACTTTTGTTTGTCACACATATTTTGGTTTTGTCCACAATTGCGCATGTTAGAACCAATGAAAACATGGTAAGTGAGCCTAGCAGGGGAACTGCCTTGCTCGACCTGCTGTTTACAAACAGAGAAGGACTGCTGGGAGATGTGGTGGTTGGAGACTGTCTTCGGCTTAGCGACCATGAAATGGTAGAATTCTCGATTCTTGGTGAAGTAAGGTGAGGGGCCAGCAAAACCGCAACCATGGACTTCCGGAGGGCGGACTTTGGCCTGTTCAGGCTGCTGGTTGGGGGGGGCCCGCGGGGGCC
>NW_008825080.1:4070379-4071253 GCF_000699105.1 Pygoscelis adeliae
ACTCAAGAAGAGTACAGGGATCTCGTTAGGTCGTGCAGACAGGAAATGAGAAAAGCAAAAGCCCAGCTAGAACGCAACCTGGCCGCTGTCGTTAAAGACAACAAAAAAAGTTTTTACAAATATGTTAATGACAAGAAGAGAGCCAAGGAGAATCTCCATCCTTTATTGGATGCGGGGAGGAACATTGTCACCGAGGATGAGGAAAAGGCTGAGGTACTTAATGCCTTCTTTGCCTTAGTCTTTAACAGGCAGACCAGTTATCCTCAGAGTATTCAGCCCCCTGAGCTGGAAGACAGGGACGACGAGCAAGATAAACCGCCCCATAATCCAAGAGGAAGCAGTTAACAACCTGCTATGCTACCTGGACACTCACAAGTCTATGGGGCCGCATGGGATCCACCCGACAGTGCTGAGGGAGCTGGCGGAGGAGCTTGCCAAAGCCACTCTCCATCATCTATCAGCTCGTCCCGGATGACTGGAGGCTTGCCAATGTGATGCCCATCTACAAGAAGAGCCAGAAGGAGGATCCGGGGAACTACAGGCCTGTCAGCCTGACCTCGGTGCCGGGGAAGATTATGGAGAGGTTCATCTTGAGGGCACTCACAAGGCAGGTGCGGAACAACCAGGGGATCAGACCCAGCCAGCACAGGTTCATGAAAGGCAGGTCCTGCTTGACCAACCTGATCTCCTTCTATGACCAAGTGGCGCGCTTAGTGGACGAGGGAAAGGCTGTGGATGAGGTCTACCTGGACTTCAGTAAAGCCTTTGACACTGTTTCCCACAGCATTCTCCTAGAGAAGCTGGCGGCTCACGGCTTAGACAGGTGGATTCTGCACTGGGTAAAAAACTGGCTGGACGGCCGGGCCCAGAGAGT